>NW_022681474.1:59030518-59183309 GCF_009764315.1 Trachypithecus francoisi
TGTAATCCAGCATATAAACAGAACCAAAGACAAAAACAACATGATTATCTCAAAAGATGCAGAAAACGCCTTTGACAAACTTCAACCATCCTTCATGCTAAACTCTCTCAATAAATTCAGTATTGATGGAACATATCTCAAAATAATAAGAACTATATATGACAGACCTACAGCCAATATCATACTGAGAGGGCAATATCCGGAAGCATTTGCTTTGAAAACTGGCAGAAGACTGGGATGCCCTCTCTCACCACTCTTATTCAACATAGTGTTGGAAGTTCTGGCCAGGGCAATCAGGCAAGAGAAAGAAACAAAGGGTATTAAATTAGGAAAAGAAGAAATCGCATTGTCCCTGTTTGCAGATGACATGATTGTATATTTAGAAAAACCCCTCATCTCAGCCCAAAATCTCCTTAAGCTGATAAGCAACTTCAGCAAAGTCTCAGGACACAAAATCAATGTGCAAAAATCACAAGCATTCTTATACACCAACAACAAACAGAGAGTCAAATCATGAAGGACCTCTTCAAGGAGAACTACAAATCACTGCTCAATGAAATAAAAGAGGACACAAACAAATGGAAGAATATTCCATGCTCATGGATAGGAAGAATCAATATCATGAAAATGGCCATACTGCTCAAGGTAATTTACAGATTCAATGCCACCCCCACTAAGCTACCAATGACTTCTTCACAGAATTGGAAAAAACTACTTTAAAGTTCATATGGAACCAAAAAAGAGACCGCACGGCCAAGGCAATCCTAAGCCAAAAGAACAAAGCTAGAGGCATCACACTACCTGACTTCAAACTATACTACAAGGCTACAGTAACCAAAACAGCATACTACTGGTAGAAAAACAGAGATATAGACCAATGGAACAGAACAGAGCCCTCAGAAATAATACCACACATCTACAACCATCTAATCTTTGACAAACCTGACAAAAACAAGAAATGGGGAAAGGATTCCCTATTTAATAAATGGCTCTGGGAAAACTGGCTAGCCATGAGTGGAAAGCTAAAACTGGATCCCTTCCTTACACTTTATACAAAAATTAATTCAAGATGGATTAGAGACTTAAAGGTTAGACCTAAAACCATACAAACCATAGAAGAAAACCTAGGCAATACCATTCAGGACATAGGCATGGGCAAGGACTTCATGTCTGAAACACCAAAAGCAATGGCAACAAAAGCCAAAATTGACAAATGGGATCTAATTAAACTGAAGAGCTTCTGCACAGTAAAAGAAACTACCATCAGAGTGGACAGGCAACCTACATAATGGGAGAAAATTTTTGGAATCTACTCATCTGACAAAGGGCTAATATCAAGAACCTGCAGAGAACCCAAAACAATTTACAAGTAAAAAACAAACAACCCCATAAAAAAGTGGACAAAAGATATGAACAGACACTTCTCAAAAGAAGACATTTATGCAGCCAAAAGACACATGAAAAAATGTTCATCATCACTAGCCATCAGAGAAACGCAAATCAAAACCACAATGAGCTACCATCTCACACCAGTTAGAATGGTGATCAATAAAAAGTCAGGAAACAACAGGTGCTGGAGAGGATGTGGAGAAATAGGAAGACTTTTACACTGTTGGTGGGATTGTAAACTAGTTCAACCATTGTGGAAGACAGTGTGGTGATTCCTCAAGGATCTAGAACTAGAAATATCATTTGACTCAGCCATCCCATTACTGGGTATATACCCAAAGGATTATAAATCATGCTGCTATAAAGACACATGCAAATGTATATTTATTGTGGCACTATTTACAATAGCAAAGACTTGGAACCAACCCAAATGTCCATCAGTGACAGACTGGATTAAGAAAGTGTAGCTCATATACACCACGGAATACTATGCAGCCATAAAAAAAGGATGAATTCATGTCCTTTGTAGGGACATGGATGCAGCTGGAAACCATCATTCACAGCAAACTATCACAAGAACAGAAAACCAAACACTACATGTTCTCACTCACAGGTGGGAATTAAACAATGAGAACACTTGGACACAGAAAGGGGAACATCACACATCGGGCCTGTTGTGGTGTTGGGGGAGGGGGGAGGGATAGCCTTAGGAGATATACCTAATGCAAATGATGAGTTAATGGGTGCAGCACACCAACATGGCACATGTATACATATGTAACAAGCTTGCATGTTGTACACATGTACCCTAGAACATAAAGTATATATATAAAACAACAGAACTCAAGCTAAGCAATGGCAGGCATAGTGCAACTATCCCTGTCCTTAACAAAGCTTACACATCTACTATAATTCACATCTTGTATTATGAATGCAGTTTCAATCTCCTTACAAGGAGGGGGGTCAGTTTTCTCTGCCTCAAGTTTAAAAATAAACCAAATTCCTCTCATGGTTATCTTGACCTCCATGATAGATTAAGCAAAAAACAATGTAACTTGTGAAATTAGAAGTAAGATGGAGTCAGTTATATTAAATTGATCTCATTCTTTATAATTCTGCAAAGGTGGTTTCAACTCCAAAAGGCTGCAACCATGGATATGTGGAATTAGACTGAAGATTTCCCCTGGGAAACAGGCAGGAAAATAGACCTTAAGATGAATGACAAAAACCTTCATGATGGGATGGGCTTGGGTGGGTCAGAGCCACCTGCCGCTAGGTCTTGATCCTCTTACTCTACTCCATCTTTTTAAAAAAGAGCTCAAAGAGACCAAGATAGCCTGTGTAGCATCCCCCTTTCACTCCGCCATCCCTACGGAAGACATAAAATGAGACATCAGCCTCCAAGCCAATGACTGACAGATGGTTTAGTGGGGTTTCCTTGGTTAAAAAAATAGAGAATTATTTGTGCTACAGATGGGCAAGTGTCTCAGACATGATTCTTCAGTTTGGAAGTCACAATCTAAGAGTGGGGGCATTGAAGAAAACCATCTAATGAAGAGAACCTCAAGGCCTTGTCAAAAGCTGCAACTTCCCAAAAGCTTTCTGCATTTGAATAAACAGCTGAATCAAGTATATTTCAATGCATCAAGCTGGCCAGTGGATTTGGGGAGAAAGGTGAGGGATTTCTTCTTAAGAACTGAACTAGGCCCCTTGTCCCCTTGTCCCCTTGTACTCATGCATGAGTAACACTGAAGTGATGTCTTGGGGAAAGTGGACACAGTAGCAAGATATTTGAGGATGCGATGAGACTTTTTCTGGGACTGCACTCTTATATACCTCTCCTCATGGGTCTTTCCACTGTGTCTCTGGCTGAGGGCAGAAAAGATGTGGGTGGGGGTATGAGGTTGGGCTGGGGCAGGGACCATGCCAGGACAGGCAATAGCCACTGACTGGGGCTAAAGAAAGATGACTCACTATTCTGGGAAAATTCTGTTACCACTAAGGTACCAATTGCTGTGAGGACTTCCCTTTTCCATCTGTTTTGTTAGAAGCCTGAGTCTGAGCTACTATGTATGTATATTTCTATAACCAGGTTTTCACCATGTTGACCAGGTTGGAGTGCAGCTGCTATTCACAGGCACAATCCCTGCACACTAAAGCCTTAAACTCCCGGCCTCAAGGGATTCTCCACTTCAGCCTACCAGTATCCTTACAAGATTACCTTACAAATGAGACTGGATGTCATCTCAGTCTCTTATCTATGGTATGTCTTTTTACTGACATGATGAAATAAAGAAGGATAAGAAGGTGCAGACCTGGGCATATTACTTTGGGAAGTGGTGGGAAGATCAGATGGTTCTTGCCTCATGCAATCTAATTTTTGTATGAATTACTGGGCAAGATGCCAGGTGAGTGAATGTTACAAGGATGTGGAGAAGATTATTAGAGATGTTGGGATACTGAAGAAAGGATTTTCTCAGAGAACATAAACTTAATGATTTCTGGACAATGTTTATGGCCAGTTTGGTGTGTGGGTAGTTTTGAATTTGTGCTGACACCACCTGGCCACTTTTCTACATTCTCTCTGGCTCAGCTGAGTGATGTCATTGAACAAAGATAATGCAGGATTCATCCAGGTGGGAGATTGTGCCAGAGAAAGGGAGAGCAGTAAATCAAGGAGTTAAGGCACTCATGAGAAAGTGACTATCTCAAGTGGATGAAGTGAAAGAAGACCAGCTGGGGTTTTTAGTGTTTGTTATCTGGGGCAAAGAGGTGTGTGTTTTGATGGGTCAGCTTGTCATTTGTGTATTCTCTTAAGAGACAAAATAATGGAATTGATGGATTATGGTTCTGGACCAAGTGGAAGAACTCTTAAAGTAGAAGTATTTGTGTGAGAAGTTTCACAGAATAGGATGGTGCAGTCAGTCCCTTTACCCAGAAATCAAGAGAATCTGCAGTAGATCAGGATGGGGATGGTGTCACATACCTGTATTCCCAGCATGTAGCCCCAGATATGGGGAGGGATAGCATTAGGAGAAATACCTAATGTAGATGATGGGTTGATGGATGCAGCAAACCACCTATGTATACCTATGCAACAAACCTGCACATTGTGCACATATATCCCAGAATTTAAATTATAATAATTTAAAAATTGTCTGTTCATATTCTCTGTCCACTTTTTAATGGGGTTGTTTGTTTTTTTCTTATAAATTTGTGTAAGTTCCTTATAGATACTGGATATTAGACCTTTGTCCGATGCATATTTTGCAAAATTTTTCTCCCATTCTGTAGGTTGTTTACTCTGTTGATAGTTTCTTCTGCTGTGCAGCAGCTCTTTAGTTTAATTGGATCCCATTTGTCAATTTTTGCTTTTGCATAATTGCTTTTGATGTCTTTGTCAGGAAATCTTTGTGTATTCCTATGTTCAGAATTGTATTGCCTAGATTGTATTCCAGAGATTGTATAGTTTTGGGTTTTACATTTAAGTCTTTAAGCCATCTTGAGTTGACTTTTATATATGGTGTAAGGAAGGGGTCCAGTTTCTACCTCCTGCATATGGCTTGCCAGTTATCACAGCACTCTTTACAGAGTAGAAAATCCTTTTCACGTTGCTTGTTTTTGTTAGCTTTGTCAATGACCACATGGCTGTAGGTGTGTGGCCTTATTTCTGGACTCTGTATTCCAGTCTATTGGTCTATGTGTCTGTTTTTGTACCAGTACCTTGCTGTTTTGTTTCACTGTTGCCCTATGGTATAGATTGAAGCCAGGTAACGTTATGCCTACAGTTTTGCTCTTTTTGCTTAAGATTACCTGGGCTATTTTGGCTCCTTTTAAAACTGAGACATTAAAAACCACTGAAAATATCAAGGAAGCCAGGAGCTTGTGTTTTGAACAATTAATAAGATAGATAGACCACTAGCTAGGCTAATAAGGAAGAAAAGAGAGAAGATTCAAATAAACACAATCAGAAAATACTAAGGGGATATTGCCACTAACCCTAAAGAAATACAAATAACCATCAGAGTATATTATGAACACCTCAATGCATATATAGTAGAAAATCTAGAAGAAATGGATAAGTTCCTTGATATATACCACACTCCCAAGACTCAACGAGGAAGAGATTGAATCCCTGAACAAACCAATAGTGAGCTCTGAAACTGAGGCAGTAATACACAGACTACCAGCTGAAAAAACCCTAGAACTAGATGGATTCACAGTTGAATTCTACCAGATGTACAAAGAAGAGCTGGTACCATGTATGCTGAAACTGTTCAAAAACATTGAGAAAAACTCATTCCTAACTCATCCTACAAGGCCCACATCATCCTGTTACCAAAACCTGGCAGAGATGCAACAAAGAAAGAAAACTTCAGGCCAATATCCTGATGATCATAGATGCAAAATTCTCAACAAAATACCAACAAACCAATCCAGCAGCACATGGAAAAGTTCATCTACCATGATCAAGTAGGCTTTATTCCTTCAAGGTTGGTTTAGCATATGCAAATCAATAAATGTGATTAAGCACATAAACAGAACTAAAAACAAAAACCACATGTTATCTCAAAAGATGCACAAAAGGCTTTTCATAAAATTCAACATCTATCATGTTAAAATCCTCAACACACTATGCATTGAAAGAACATATCACAAAATAAGAGCCACCTGTAACAAACCCACAACTATCATTGTACTGAATAGACAAAAGCTTAAACCATTCCCCCTGAGAACCAGAACAAGATAAGAATGTCCACTCTCATCATCCTGTTCAACGTAGTGCTGTAAGTCCTGGCCAGAGCAACCAAGCAAGAGAAAGAAAAGGCATCTGAGAAGGAGACAGGATTTGAAATAACTCTCTTCACAAACATTATAATAGTATGATTCTATACCCAGAAATCCATTTAGTTCCTGCCCAAAGGCTCCTAGCACTGATAAACAACTTTAGTTATTTACCAAGTCTCAGGATACAAAAGCAATGGACAAAGAAATCCGTAGCATTTCTATACACCAATAACATCCAATCTGATGGCCAAATCAAGACTGCAATCCCATTCACAATAGCCATAAGAAAAATAAATTACCTAGAAATACAGCTAACTAAGGATGTGAAAGATCTCTACAATTAGATTATAAAACACTGTTGAAAAGAAATTAGACATGGTACAAATCAATGGAAACACATTCTATGCTCGCGAATAGGAAGAATCAATATTTTTACAATGACATTACTGCTCAAAGCAATTGATAGTTCAATGCTATTCTGATCAAACAACTAAAGTCATTTGGCACAGAAATTAGAAAAAAAAACTATCCTAAAATTTCTATGAAACCAAGAAAGAGTTGGAATAGCCAAAGAAATCCTAAGCTAAAAGAACACAATTGGAGGCATCACATTACCTAACTTTTCAAATTATATTCCAAGACTTCATTAACCAAACCATCATGGGTCTGGTACAAAAACATAGACAAATGGAACAGGTTAGAGAACCCAGAAATAAAGGCAACCCTATAACCTTCTTATCTTTGACAAAGTCTACAATAACAAGCAATGAAGAGCAGATTTTCTATTCATTAAATGGTACTAGGATAACTGGCTAGCTATATGCAGAAGATTGAAACTGCACCACTCCTTTTACCATATACAAAAATCAATCGAAGATGGATTAAAAACCTACATGTAGGACCTAAAACTATACAAATCCTAGACAAAAACATAAGACATACTATTCTAGACCTAGGCCATAGCAAAAATTTCAAGACCAAGTCTCCAAAGGTAATTGCAACAAAAACATATATAGACACATGAGACCTAAGAGACTATCCTCAGCAAAATAAACTATCAACAGAAGAAACAGACAACCTACAAAATGAGAAAAAATACTTTCAAATTGTGCATCTGACAAAGGTCTCATATCCAGAACCTACAAAGAGCTTAAACAAATTTTTAAGCAAAAACCAAAGAACCCCATTCAAAAATGGGCAGAGGACAGAACAGGCACTTCTCAAAGACATACATGCAGTCAACAAGCATATGAATAAATGCTCAACTTCTTTAATCACTATTACAGAAATGCAAATTAAAACCTCAATGAGACACCATTTCACACCAATCAGAATGGCTATAAATAAAAAGTCAGAAAATAACAGATGTTGGTGTCATTGCAGATAAAAGGGAAAATTTATACATGGCTAGTGGGAATGTAAATTAATTCAGCTATGTAGAAAGAAGTTTGAAGATTTCTAAAAGAACTTAAAAACAAAAACAAAAACAAAAAAAAGTACCATTTGACCCAGCAATCTCATTACAGGGTAGATACACAAAGGAATATGAATCAGTCTACCAAATTTACATATGTACTTATATGTTTATCACAGTACTCTTCTCAATCGTAAAGACAGGGACTCAGCCTAGAGGCTGATAAAGACAATATAGTACATACTCCATGAAATACTACACAGCAACAACAACAGAAAAAGAATGAAATTATGTCTTTTGCAGCAAAATGTATGTAGCTGGAGCTACATCCAGCAAATTAACAAAGGAAATTAACATGGGAACAGAAACAAACAAAAAAAACCCTCATTGTCATGTATAAGTGGGAAGTAAACTTTGATGACACATGAGCAAAAAAGGGGACCCACAGATGCCACAGGGGGTCCTATTTGAGGAGGGAGGCTGGAAAGGGGATGAAGATTGGAAAACTACCTATACCTAGTACATCAGGCACTATGCTCACTAATTCAGTAATATATCATTTTGTCACCAAACCCTAGCAACATGTAATTTACCTACATAACAAAGATGCACATGTACCCCTGAACCTAAAATATAAATTGAAAAAGGAAGGCAATATCAAGAAGATACTTAGTAAACTCAAAAGAGTTTGGAAATCAAACAATAATCTTCTAAATAATTCATAAACAAACAACAATCAAAATACCAAGTAGAATACATTTTGAACTGAAAGTCAATAAAAATCAGAAGTGCCAAAAAAGAGAGATGGCTTTAGTCCCGAAGTTTATATCTAAAAACTGATTGAAATTTCAATCAGATGGTAATTGGTATGTGATTTCATGAACTACTCCAAAGTTTGTACAAAAATGAGAACCCATATAAAAATAGCAACTTTATTCTAAAAAGCAAAAGAAAGGAAAGAAAGAAAGAAGAAATAAGAAAGAGAGAAAGAGAGAAAGAAAAGAAGAAGAAAGAAAGAAAAGAAAAAGAAAGAAAAGAAGAGAAAGAGAGAAAGAGAGAAAGAGAGAAAGGGAAAGGAAGGAAAGGAAAGGAAAGGAAAGGAAGGAAGGAAGGAGGAAGGAAGGAAGGAAGGAGGAGAGAGAAAGAAGAAAGAAGGGAAAGAAGAAAGAAAGAAAGAAAGAAAGAAAGAAAAGAAGAGAAAGAAAGAAGAAAGAAAAAAAAGAAAGAAGGAAGGAAGGAAGGAAGGAAGAAAGAGAGAAAGAAGAAAGAAAGAAGAAAGAGAAAGAAAGAAGAAAGAGAAAGAAAAAGAAAGAAAGAAAGAAAGAAAGAAAGAAGAAAGAAAGAAAGAAAAGAAAAGAAAAGAAAAGAAAAGAAAAGAAAAGAAAAGAAAGAGAGAACCTACCAGTGCGCGGAGGTCTGCTTTTACCGGATGTCAGAGCATATGGCAACTCCACAGCTCTGTGCTGGTACAAAACACACCCACAGCAGGAATGAGACAGCCAGACAGGAAATATATGAGAATTCCTGAGATGACAAATGTAGCATTTGTAATCAGTAAAGAATGTATTTGAGAAAGTTGGGTAAAATTTGAAATTTGATAAAACAAGCAATAATGAATTTCAAATAACATAAAGACTGAAATAAAAAAAATACCAGGGCTGGGCGCGGAGGCTCATGCCTGTAATCCCAGCACTTTGGAAAGCCGAGGCAGGCAGATCACGAGATCAGGAGATTGAGACCATCCTGGCTAACACGGTGAAACCCCATCTCTACTACAAATACAAAAAAAAAAAAAAAAAAAAATAGCCGGGCGTGGTGGTGGTTGCCCGTAGTCTTAGCTACTCGGGAGGCTGAGGACGGAGAATGGCATGAACCTGGGAGGCGGAGCTTGCAGTGAGCCGAGATGGCAACAATGCACTCCAGCCTGGGCGACAGAGTAAGACTCCATCTCAACAACAACAACAAAAAATCAGTACTACAAGAAATGAAAATTTTAAAATAGTCACGCATTTTACTTATGACATGAAGTACAACTATCATGAAGTAAAAGACAAATTTTACTATCTAAAAAGACCCATTTTTGCAAACTATTGATAAATAATGTTAAATGAGAAATAATAGACTAGAAGAAAATACTTACAAGGTGTATATAATGAAAGAGGAAAATTCAGAATATATAGAGGTCATTCAAATAACTAAGAACTTGCACACCCCAGTGGGAAAATGGGCAAAAAATATAAAGAGGAATTTCACAGTAAAAATAGTGTGCATCATGTATTAACAAACGAGAAGATGCTTCATCTGTCTAATGGTCAAAATGTACATTAAAATATGACACAGGATTCCCCCATCTATTGGTAAAAAAAATACATATATGCACTTCGGAAACTTATATGCCACTTCAGTATTTTCACAATCAATTGATATCACTTTTGTTATTCTAAAAAAGATGAAAAACAAAGTGAGTCAAAAACAGTACAAGAAAAATATTGCAAATATGTGTATGATATTATGGATAGGAGAAACCTAAGAAACATTCCAGAGACAGGAGTTTAAAATGAAGACTAAACAGTTTATCCAGATAAACATTTTGAAATGTTCTGTACATTTAAAAATGCACGAAACAATTAAAAAGCAAAGAAAAATCAAGGAAAAATAATTTCCAAATAAATGCCACAACACTGTCACCTATGGTCAAGATTAATATCAGTTCTACTGTGAAATCTAGACAGATTCTTGGGTGTCTGGAGTAATACTGGGTCAGTATACCCCCAGAAAATTCAAGACTAGTACAGGCACACAAACTTACAACACTGAAGCATATCATCCCATAAGGGTCTTGTGAAGTTTGCTGAAATTTAATGTAGCACCTATCCCAGACTGAGCATTTAAATGATGTTGAGTGTGGTGTAGCATAGTAGTAAATAACATGGGAATTAGGCCACAATGTTTTTAAGGACGTTGCATAACCTATTTTTATTGTCGTTTAATTTAAAAATGTACATATTACTTTAATTATGCAATTACTTGCCACTGTATCTGTCTCAGAACACTAATCCAAGAACAACAAAAATAGTAGGAATGATACTCTCTGCTAATTAAGCAAATTTCCTTTATTTCTTTGTGAAATCAATTGACTAAATTACTCATTTTTTGATATTTAGGAATAATTTCTACTACTAATTTATTTTCAGTGGAGTTTTGCAGATTTCTCAAATAAAGGACTAACAATGATCAATTTAATTGGGAAAGTACTAAATTTAACAAACTTTATTTTTAAATCAATGAAGACAAATTTTTAAATTATACTTAAACTCTTTAGATTTAGTCTTGGACAATAAAAATTATATAGGGAATGTTTACTAACATATATAAACTCAAATGACTTGTTAGTTTAGAATGTCAATTTAACGTTAATCAAAGTTGCCTAAAATTATCAGGAAAGAAAACTTTAGGTAAGCTCAAGACAAGTTTGATTGCATTCTGTTTACAATCTTGTACCTCTGTTTTCATTCTGATTTGGCATGTTGCGTAGCTGATTTTTTTTTTTTTTTTTTTTAATTTCAGGTGGTTTGTGGCCATTCCTTTCCTCTATCTCTGTCTCTCTCTCTCTCTCTTTTTTTTTTTTTTTTTTTTTTGAGACAGAGTTTCGCTTTTGTCCCCCAGGCTATAGTGCAATGGTGCAATCTGGGCTCACCGCAACCTCCGCCTCCCGGTTTCAAGCCTTTTTCTCTCTTAAGTCTCATTTACATGTTCTTCCAGAAACAATTTTAAAATATGCAGAGCTGAATCTGAATCAAGCAGTTTGGTTGGAGGAATTTAAGCCTTTAGATCACAAAAGAGCTTATTTTCAGTTGCCAGAGCTGGCATTGAGCCTATGCCTAACGATGTAAGCAATGTAATATTGGAATGTCTCTGAGTTTTGCACTCATGAATTCACTAGCCAAATAATTGATATACTCATCTGTTGATATTCGATATGAAGAACGAGTAAAAGCCATGTAAAAATCTTCCAGAAAACTGAATTTATCTTGGAATTCTTTGTAGAAATAAATTCTGTGAGATTAAACTTGAGGAAAGGTTTTCTGTAATTTCTTGAAATCAAATTTGACAGTACGTTGTAGTCTGATAATTCTGTATTCTTCATTCTGATTTTCCAGCAACTTGTATTTTTTTTTCCAACGGCTCAAAAGTTGTGTTTCTCAATAAAATAATTACAACAGAACAGTCTCCTTTCTATAAAATAAACATCAACATTTCAAATCCAAGGCCGGAAAGCCCCATTGACATGACTTGTTGAGAATTCTTCAGAATCAAGCATGATTCAAGATACTGATGGATATGGGGTATTTGAAGAATTGGTATTCCTCTGGTGGATAATGTTTTTTCAGCCATCATCCAAGATTCAAGACTCCCCAGTTAATTGACTGTCCAGTGAGACCACAATTCCTTTGACAGTAGCAAAAGATATCCAGCGAGGAGTTAGCAGCAATATAATTGGCTTGTGTTGCATTTTTAATTAAATCAGAAACTGTTGAATAGCACTCAAAGTAATCAAGTTCCTGCCCTCTTGACAAAAGGTGAAAATATACTGCTCCAGCTACTTTGGGGCTTAACACTTTCTCCAATCAAGAAGAGATGTTGACAACTTCTAGGGGCCCATCATCCAAGACACTGGCACTAAAGAAATACACCTAAGATTTTACTCTGGAAAGGTATTTTCTATTAAATGCACTGCTTTTTTCATGGTTTCATTTAACATGGGTTTATTATTACTTTTCTGAGCATTAAGGAGATCACAAAAACACCATCCAAATGATAAGCCAAAGTGCACTGACTGAATTTTCTAATAAAAATAAGACACAAAAAACTAGTTACAATTTGCTTATTTATTTTTGTTGAAATAAATATTTTATAATTTTTGTAATCTTTTCAAGAGACGGGGTCACACTGTGTTGCCCAGGCTGTAGTGCTAGAGTGCAGTGGCTAGTCACAGGCACCAGCATTTTATGCTACAACCTTGAACCCCTGGGCTCAAGTGATTTTCCTGCATCAGCATCTGGAGTAGCTGGGACTTCATTTGTGTCCTGCTGCACCTGGCTTTTGTAATTTCCCCTTAGTTGAAAAATGGTCAAACCTTAGAAAAATTTCTTAAAATTAATCAAGCATAGTTGCACTATTTTTTTTTCTTTACCAACTCTATAATTGATACACCTTGCCATTATTGGATTTATTTTGAGATCCCCAGAAATGGACTCCTACCATGAGGGAAATCACATGTTGATACTATCGATCTCAGTGATGCAGAGTGTTCCTGGTTGTCTTCTTAGAGAAAGAATTCACCAAAAAGACCAATTAGTAAAGCAGGCAAAAGTTTTATTGAGGGAAGTAAAAGCGAACTCCAAGACAGGAGTGCACTGACCCTGCTGGAAACAGCCCCAGGACATTCTGCATTGTGATCTTCTGTGGTCTTCTTCTCCTTAATTAATTAATTAAATTTTTGAGATGGGGTTTCACTCTTGTTGGCCAGGCTGGTGTGCAGTGGCACAATCTCAGCTCATTGCAACCTCCGCCTCCTAGGTTCAAGCAAGTCTCCTGCTTCAGCCTCCCAAGTAGCTGGGATTACAGGCATGCGCCATCACATCTGGCTAATTTTTTCTATTTTAGTAGAGACCAGGTTTCACCATGTTGGCCAGGCTCATTTTGAACTCCTGACCTCAGGTGATCCGCCCACCTCAGACCCCAAAGTGCTGGAATTACAGGCATGAGCCACCGTGCCTGGCTGGTCTTGCTTCTCCTTTACTGTGCGTAATGCATGTGTACTGGACCTAGAGATCAATAAAAATCTTACCCAATAGTGACTTTGCTCATTACTGCCACCCAGAAAGGTCATATAGCAGTCAAATTTGTACTCATTGCACCAGCACAGCTCTCAGGAATTCTACTTTTGCCTTTTTCCTTCCTTATCAGGATCTAGTTAACCACATTTTGAGTTTGACCATAGAGTGAGTACTGGTCATCTGAAGAGGTGTTCTGGGCTGTTCCTTCCAACATGGATACCTCCCCTCTTGCCTGCTCATATCTGACCAACTGCCTACTCTTACATTTATCCCTCAAGGAGTTGGGACCCAGAAATCTTTTGGGAATTGAGACAGGGGTCCTTCTGTAGCTACTTTCTGCTAAAAAGGGGTGTTGAGGGTCTTCAGGGTCCCCGCCTTGCTTGCTATCATGGTGACAAGATTTGAGATTGTTGTTGTATATCTAAAGGTTTGAACCACAGTGTCCAGTGGAGACGTGCAGGGATTTGATTGTCCTCGAGGGTAGGAAAGAGGTTGATAAACTTAGTTAGCAGGTTCAAGAAGCAAGGCCCAGAAAGGAGAAGAAGGAAGGTAGAGGCCAGGGGTCCTAGGAAGGGAAGGAACCGTGAGAGTCAGAATCAGGAGAGCCAACCCTCAAGTCCTTTCCCAAAGGCGAGAGGCCTGGTTTATGAGATCTCTAATGTGCTCCTGGGTCTGCCCTGGTTTCTTAACCCAGATTGACACTTTTCTCCAAGCATAGACTAATTTTCCCTAAATTGCAGCCAGCATGTCAAGACCTCAGCCACTTTTGAGAACTAGAGCTGCAAGAGAATTTCCTTGCCACTGTAACCCTGTTACAGTTCAGCAGTGGTTTCTATCTCTTGAGTCAATTCTAGAGACAGGCTGTGGTAGATTAAGGAATCTGTGCCAATGCTGGTTATTCCTATCATGGCATCTGTGGTGATGCCAAGCCTGATGAGAAAGGGAATTAATTGTATTGTTTGGTGGGCACAGTGTGAGGTAATAAATAAGGGCAAAGGCAAAGAAGCATCACTGGCAGCAATGGTGATGTTAGGAGTGAGATAAGCCAGAGAGCAATCTCCAGTCCAGTTTGCAGGGAGACGGAGGTGGGCCTGTGTCCCACATAGAAAATAAAGTTCTGTTATAGGTAGACAAGGACAGACACTGAAGGAGGCAAGGTCAATTCCAAACATTGACCAATATTCCTGTTGGCTACCTGAGATGTGATATGCTGTCATTAAAGTTTCAGCTGCCAGGGAGCCAGACATGGGTGACTAATTTGAACAGAAGGATGGTTCTTCTTTCCCAGAGGATCATGTGTTCAGTAATGTCAAGGAGAAGAACCTCCCAAAGGGAGTTAAAGATTTGAAACTTTTGCATGACCCAGTGCTGGCTTGGTCGGGTACAGAACCTTACTTGGTATTTGGACATTTTAGTTTTTAGAGAAAAAAAGTATGAGAGATATTAACAATGGTGATGGTTGTGTTGAAGTGGTCAGGGTTAAGAGAACCCACAAAAGTTCCAGAATCTCTGGTAGTAGTGATGCCTAGGGGTGCCTGGCTGATGAGGGTAATGGGGGAGTACAAGGGGCCTAAAATAGTGCAAGGCCTTAAACCAGGCTTGAATGTCCACTTTAACTTGTATTAGGTACCATATGACATCTCTTGGAAGGTTTTGTATGCAGGGCTCCCAATGATAGGTGAATCTAAATTGGGCTTGAATAGTTGCTTATTCTTGTATCATGGCTGGGGAGCCTGTTCCTGCCCTGGATGGAAAGAATTCATATATAGCCAATAGGATGAGGCACAGGAAGATTTGGTGAACTTTAATAGTTGCTGAGCTGCTTGTAGAGTTTTTTGTTATGGTTGTGGCCTGCTGGGGCCTATGAGGGTGATTTTAGCTAGAAGCATTAGTGAGCATAGAGCACTGGGTTGCATGATCCCAAAGAGAACAGACTAAAGCCAAATCAAGATGTCTCTTGATTACGGAAACAGAAGCTGTTAACTCAGTGAGTATTAGAGAGAATGCCACCCAGATTATGGCTTTGAGATTTAAATTCAGGTAGTACAGAACAGACCTTTTCTTGGAGGGGGTGTTAGTTCACAGTAGCAAAGACATATTAGTAAACCTGCAAGGAGTATTATGATTCATGGTATAACAGGCCAAAGCATTACTAATTTACTTATGTTTATTCTTTTGGCTTTGCTTGAAGAGGAGTTTGAGATCCTGGAGGGGACAAGTGATCCAGGTGTCCAATGGCACCTCTAGGACTTTCTCTGCCCGAGATGCATCCTATAGCTTTACCTTGGAATAGTGGATCCACTTGGTGATCCCTGGCACCATAACTGATAGGAGTGGAGAGTAAAACAGTGTAAGGACCTCTCCAAATAAGACTCAGTTGAGAGTTTGGAGTTCCATCCTTCCAAGTCTTGATGAGAATTTGAGTATGGGTGGGTTTAAAATTTGGTCAGAGTTTTCAGGGTGTGAAATATATATTTTGGCCTAGTTTTTGAGCCACCAGCTGAAACTGGGATAGGGAATCAACATAATTAGAATTGTTAGGTTCAGTATCCAATAGGAAAGTGAAGAAAGGGTCTTCCACATAATAACTCAAAAGAACTGAATTGTAAATTAAAGATGGGTATATTTCTCATCCTTAGTAGAGCAAGAGGTAATTGCTTTGGTCATGGTTTGAAGTTTCTTGGAATAATTTTTCCAAGGTTTGCTTGAGAGATTTGTTAATTCTGTCAACGATTCAACAGTGTTGTGGGTGCCAGGAGGAATTTAGAAAGTAACTGATTCCCAAGGCCTGGGAAACAAGTTGAGTAACCTGTGAAGTGAAGGATGTACTATTATCACTTTGCAGTGACCTGGGGATGCCAAACCAGGGATGACCTCCTTGAGGAGGGCCTATACTACACCCATTGCTTTTTCCATTCACATGGAGTAAGTTCATATCCAACCTGCAAATATGTCTACAAAGACCAGAAGATATTTAATCCCTGACAGGCAAGAAGTCGGGTGAAGTCAAACGGCCAGTCCTCCCAGGATAACTGCCCCTCCATTGGACTGGCTGGAAAAGAAAAGGAGGTTTGGTTCTTTGTTTAATGTGCAAAACATTTAATGTGCAAAGGGCACAGGCCCTACAAACTTGTTCTATAGTCTTGGAAATATTTTTTCCAAAAAGAGCCATTCGCACATTATTGAAAGCTGTTTCTTGAGAAAGTGGCACAAGTCACGCAAAGCATAGCTAACTGTCCATTGAACATTTTAAGGCAGATGTAGAACTTCTCCCAGTTGATAACAGCTTCCAGAGCCTCGTGTCCCAGTGCCTATTCTTGTTCCTCGGGTGAGAACAAGGAGCTGGTGGCTTTGGATCCTCAGTGGGAGGATTAAAGGAAACTGAGGATGCTCTGCTGGGAAATTTCCTAAGACATTTATGGGAGAATTATCTGCTGACGGGCTCATGAGAGCCAAGATGGCAGAGTCCCATCTGCATTTTTAGCAGAGATCCTGGTCTTCTTTTAGAGCCATAATGGCCTGGACATAGGGCACCTCTGACCATTTTCCCTGTCACCTGCAAAGTAGGTCCAACTGCAAGATGGTCTTAAAATTAAGGCTACCATTTTCTGGCCAGTCTTCCTAGTCATATAGTTTGTATTGATGCTATAAAGCATTACAGAGGAAAACTAATATAGTTTTCTCTAATGTCTGGGGATCAGACTTGTCCTAACTGTTGAGAATGCATCCAAGGGGAGAGTCCTACAGTATGGAGTGTTGAATGCCCATCTGAAAAACAGAGAGAAGAAAAGGCTAGTGGAGTGTGAGCATCCTCGCTCTCTGTCCATTCTCATCCATTGTGAAAGGAAGAGAGCATCCTTTCCATCCCTTTCCCACACTAGACCAGGTATCCCTAGTCTGTGAAGAACTTCAGATTTCGTGCACCCTTACTACATGCTCCCAACCAAGCAGTGACCTCTTCCCCTCATTTGGTCTGTTGACCCCCTAAGTCCATAGGTCTTGCATCTAATTATAGATGACTCTGCCCAATTATACTTTTGTAGCCTTCAGTGATAATCCTCTGCATACAGGCAAAGCATGTCAAGGACAGTGGGGAGGACTAGAGACAAGAGGGAAGTTGATTGGTAAATCCCTGAGAATTCAGTGGTAAGAACATGGAGAGAAAATTGGGTACTAGGTACATCCAAGGAGACCCCTAAACCTAGACCATAGCACCTAAAATTTACCTACATTCCATCTGGAGGTGGAATTAGTGCAGAGGAGTGGTGACAGAGCATGCAAAAAGCCATTCTATTGTGGCCTACCTGGGAAGAGACATGGCAAAGGAGGTGGCATTGGCTAGCAAGAGAGATGCCATGATGGCACGGGCAGCAGGAGCAACTGTGAAGAAAGACAGGGTGGTGAGTCCCCAGAGGTCAGTTGTGAGAATATGGAAGTAATCAGAAGCCTTAGCTTCTCTGTCAAGAAAAAAGCATTCTGTGCTTGGGAAGCTCTGTTGGGCATTAGGTGAAAGTGCTCCAGTTGAACACACAAAGTGGAGATGCTAGGGAGATTGCTTAGCATGCTCAGCATTCTCACAGTCTATGCTGCATAGGAGCAGACATGTGAGAGGAGACAGTGGTGAGCACAGTCCCCAACTCACAACAAGATGCAAGTCACAGCACCAAAAGGTATGGCCAAGCCTGGAGTTCCAGAAAGTATCCTCAGCTCTTGTCTTTTTTGCAAGAAAGAATTCAGCCAAAAAACCAGTTAGTAAATCCAGCAAAACATTTATTGTGCAAGTAACAGTATGCTTTAAGAGAAGAGTGGGCTGACTTGGCTGGGAACAGCCTCAATACATTCTGCATTTGATCTTTTCTCTCACTTTCTTCTTTAGGTTCCTGCCTTTGTTCTTGCCCAGTTCACACCCAGGCTGGGGGACCCTCCCTTACTCTTGGTTAATGTGCATATACAGAACCCAGTGATCAAGACAAATTCTACCCAATGATGGCATTGCTCATTACCTCCACCCCAGGAAGGTAGTATAGCACTCAAATTTGTACTCATTGTGCCCACACAGCTCTTAAGAATTCCCCTTTTGCCTTTCCCCTTCTTTATCAGATTGTAGTTAACGCATTCTGACAGTTCAACCATAGAATGAGTAATTACTGAGCATCTTAAGAGTTGTTCTGCGGTGTTTCTTCCTACATAGCTACCTTTCCTTCTGCCTGTTAATGTCTGACTAACTGGCTACCCTAACAGTTGGATTGAAAAGTTCTTGTTCAGTTGAACCTTGAAAGTTTGCAAGTGTCATATCCTAGGGAGCTGGGAACCCTGTGCAGTTTTACATGGAATTCTGAGTAGAAAGAACAGAATGTATTCTGTTTGGTCATATTTGCTATTTAACTACTCCTGATATCATTGCCATCTCAGCCATAAATCATCTGAGTGATGGTAAGATAGACATAAGTGAACTTCCACTTTAAGAATTCAAATATTGCTTTAAGTATTTAAAAACCACTGTACAACTGCACAGCAACAGGCACATTTTGCAACAATTGAATTGAAATGCTGTAAGTACAACAGCAATTAAGGATGTAATCATGTAAGAAAAAAGGATGAGTTCATGTCCTTTGTTAGGGACATGGATGCAGCTGGAAACCGTCATTCTCAGCAAACTATGACAAGGACAAAAAATCAAACACCGCATGTTCTCACTTATAGGTGGGAATTGAACAATGAGAACACTTGGACACAGGAAGGGGAACATCACACACCGGGGCTGTTGTGGAGTAGGGGGAGGGGGGAGGGATAGCATTAGGAGATATACTCAACGTAAATAATGAGTTGATGGGTGCAGCACACCAACAAGGCACATGTACACATATGTAACAAACCTGCACGTTGTGCACATGTACCCTAGAACTTAAAAAAAAAAAAAAACAGAAAGTAAGCCAAAGCATCTCCAAGTATAACTTTGGTTGTTAGGCAATACCAGTACATTTCCACAATCTAACTTAAATGTAATTTTTACAGAAATTTTAAATGTGCTGGTATAGTTACATTTATTGAGTAACGTTAACAAATGAATATCTTTTGACAATTAGAACCCCAGGGACTTAAAAAAAAAAAAAAAAAAAAGAAAAGCTGTAAGGTTTGTTTCCTTTCCTTAAAAACACAGATAATTATGGCCTTTATTTAAAATACATGAGTCAGTTAGACAACTCAATATTTTGCCAAAAATATAGAGAGAACTATATCAGAAGTCTGAAAACCAAAGAAAAAATAATACTATACCTAACTTTTGACAAGTCGTTCTCCATTCTGATATTTGAAGACAATGAGCTTGAGGTAGGAATCATTAAGGTTTCTCTTGGAATATGTATTCTGTTGAGATCTAAATTATCATTAAGATTTCCATTGCATGGTGACTCTAGAACTGGCCTTGTAGTATGAGAAGTAAATAAACATCTGCTCCACTCATTTTCTTGAAGAAGTTTGGTACTGACATCTGCTAGAATTTCTTTACATCTGTGAAGATTGCAAAAGACAGATGCTGAGTATTTTGTTTTTTAACAAATGATGTCTAAATGACTTGCGTTGTTTAAATAGTGACCATGAGTCAATGAAAGATACAACAAACCATGTTTTAACTCTGAAAGTGTATTAGAGCCTATGTACTGTATACAGTTATAATTTTAAAATTGTTGTAAAGAAGTACATGTATTTCTTGAGGGTTTCTAACAAACAAGTAATTCAAACAAAGTAGGGAGGGAAGAGCAAAAGCTATTAATGATGTATGGATTAACAGGTCACACTTGTTGCCTTCTGAAATGGCTCTACTTACAAGATTCTTAAAGATACCATTAGAAATATTTGTGTTTAGCTCAGGCATAGTGTCTCATGGCTGTAATCCCAGCATTTTGGGAGGCAGAGTCAGTGGGTCACCAGAGGTGGGGAGATCGAGACCAGCTTCATCAACATGGAGAAACCTTGTCTCTACTAAAAATACAAAAATTTGCTGGGCTTGGTGGTGCATGCCTGTAATGCCAGCTACACGGGAGGGTGAGGCAGGAGAACCACTTGAACACTGGAGGCCGAGGATGCGGTGCGCCAAAATTGCGCTATTGCACTACAGCCTGCGGAACAAGAGCGAAACTCTGCCTCAGAAACAAAAACAAACAAACAAAAAGAAATATTTGTGTTTAGGCCGGGGTCGGTGGCTCACACCTGTAATCCTAGCACTTTGGGAAGCCGAGACTGGTGGATCATTTGAGATCAGGAGTTTGAGACCAGCCTGCCCAACATGGTGAAACCCCGTCTCTACTAAAAATACAAAAATTAGCCGGGCGCGGTGCTGGGCGCCTGTAATTCCAGCAATCAGGAGGTTGAGGCAGGAGAATCTCTTGAACCTGGGAGGCGGAGGTTGCAGTGACCCGAGATTGTGCCACTGGACTTGAGGCTGGGTGACAGAGCAGAGCAAGACTCCATCTCCAAAAAAAAAAAAAAAAGAAAGGCCAGCAGTGGTGGTGTGGTGGTTGCTCAACCCTGTACCCAGCACTTTGGGAGACTGAGGACGGCGGATCAGCTGAGTTCAGGAAATCGAGAGCAGCCTCACCCACATGGCGAGAAACCCCGTCTCCACTAAAAATACAAAACTTAGCTGGGCGTGGTGGTGGACGCCTGTAATCCCAACTACTTGGGAGGCTGAGGCAGGAGAATTGCTTGAATCTGGGAGGAGAAGGTTGGAGTGAGCCGAGATCCCACCATTGCACTCCAGCCTGGGGGACATAGGGAGATTCCATCTCAAAAGGAAAAAGAAAAGGAAGGGAAGGGGAAGGGGAAGGGGAAGGGGAAGGGGAAGGGAAGGGGAAGGGGAAGGGGAAGGGGAAGGGAGGGGAGGGGAGGGGAGGGGAGGGGAGGGGAAAATACTTGTGTTTCAAGAGTAACTACATGAAATGTTAAAGATGCTAATTTGCTGGACTAGAGTAACCATTTGACTGTGTATAAACACATTAAAACATCATGTCTTACTCCTTAAATATGGACAGTAAAATAAATAAAATGAAGCTTGTATTTAGTAAACCAGTTACAGAAAAAAAAAAAAAAAACTGTCTCTCAAAGACATTTTCAGACATTTCTATTGAACACTCTTGTACATTTCACCCATTATCTGAGAAAAATTAAGCATTTGGCACCAAGGAATCATTCAGAACAGCTCTCAGGGGAGAAGGAGACAGCTGAGATCAAAGAGAACTTAATCATCTCCAAAGGCATTTTGCTCCTAAAATCCTGGCCAAGGCATTAGAAGTAGGGCCTGCCCTTTTGGTCTTCCACCCACCACCTCAGGCTGACCAAGGTGTTATTTTTCACCACTTTATGAATTATATTTCCTTTCAACCCTGTGTTAACCATTCCCTATTTCACAACTATGCCTTTATGTGGAATGGAAAAACTGTACAAAATACTTTGTTCCAAGGTGACCTCTAAGGATAATACCAAAGATTGCAATCAAGGAAAGTTAATTTACTGAGTGCCAGAATGTGCAAAGGAGTAGAAGTACCTGACCCTTTTTTCAGTTTAAGTTGTGATCTTATCAAAAATAATTAAACTAATTAATATTTCTATATAGAGGAATGCTGACAAACAATTGTATTACAGTATCACTGTCTAAATTATGAAGCTTCCAGATACTTGGCAGAAAGATTAGTAGATCAGGTTAACTACATAAGAATATTAAGGGGGCCAGGCGCGGTGGCTCAAGCCTGTAATCCCAGCACTTTGGGAGGCCGAGACGGGCGGATCACGAGGTCAGGAGATCGAGACCATCCTGACTAACACGGTGAAACCCCATCTCTACTAAAAATACAAAAAACTAGCTTGGCGAGGTGGTGGGCGCCTGTAGTCCCAGCTACTCTGGAGGCTGAGGCAGGAGAATGGCGTAAACCCGGGAGGCAGAGCTTGCAGTGAGCTGAGATCCAGCCACTGCACTCCAGCCCTGGCGACAGAGCAAGACTCCGTCTCAAAAAAAAAGAATATTAAGGGGAAAAAGAACCATATACAACCAAAAATCAGGCCAGGCATGATGGCTCATGCTTGTAGTCCCAGCACTGTTTGAGGCAAAGGTGGGCAGATCACTTGAGGTCAGGAGTTTGAGACCAGCCTGGCCAACATGGCAATACCCCGTCTCTACTACAAATACAAAACTTAGCTGGGTGTGGTGAGAACATGAAAGGTCATACTTGGGAGTCTGAGGCCGGAGAATTGCTAGAACCCTGGAGGCACAGTTGCAGTGAGTCGAGATCATGCCACTGACTGTACTCTAGTTTGGGCAACAGAAAGAAACAGAAAACAAAAGAAAAACAAACAAACAAAAACCCCCACCAAAAAAAAAACAGGGGAGTGGTATGAATTGTCCTAGACTAACATTTTAAAAGTAAGTTCATTTACTAACATCATTTTCCAAAATTGTCTAATCTAGTTAGCTTTTGCTTCCCCCAATCTTATGAATCTGTCTCACTAAAAATTATGCTTTTGAGGCAAATTAATGAGCTTCATTTATTTTCTGTGATTCTGTCTTTTGACGTACTTGCTTAATTTATCTGACAGAGATTCTCTAGCTTTTAATTCTTCTAGATACAGTTTCTTATATGTTTCCAATTCTGCTGTATTATAGTCTGCTTCTGAAGTGTTTGCTTTGTAGAGTTCGAATTCCAGATTTTCAATTATAAGTTCCATCTGAATTTACATGGAAGCAATGTTTTCCTCTGTTAACCACTGTAGCTCTTCTTGAGATGTTTCTTGTGTCTAAAACAAATTAAAAGGGTACATAAAAAATTATAGCCTGAACAACTATTGTGTATTTGTTTCTTTTTGTTTTGGGTCAGTGATCTAGAGAGCATTTTTAACTATATGAAAAAAGAATCTCAAGTTTAATATATTTATTATCAGTATCAGCTAAGTTAATAATTTAATCTGAATTATAAAAAAATGAAATCGTGCTTATGGTAGTACTCATAAAATGTAACACTCCAAAGAATAACAGAGTCAATTTAAATTCTAAAAAGTTGAACAATATAACTTAAGAATATTTTAAGAGTGTAGTATAATTTTTAAATCACATTTTTCTTTCTCTATTAGTCTTGTTTTATACCAACTGATTTTAGTAATCAAATGATTCACTAATGAGTATCATTATTATGGAAGATCAATTTAGTTACAATAATGGTGGCAAGTGAAATATTTAGAGAGAGAAACAGATATCATCTTCCTTCTAGAAATCTACCAAACAAATTGCTACAAGCGAAGTAGAAGAAACACATACAATGTTTATATCCAAACTATAATTTGCAGTGAAATGAATGAAGGCACATTATGGATAATAAACTAACCTGTAAAAATAGATTGACTTTTTCTAATTGTTCTATTATCTCCTGCCTTGCTCTTTTTCAACCTCCTGTTTATGGTGTTCCAATAGACCACATTCTAACATATTCATTTCCATGAGACTTTTGAAGTTCACTAGTTCTTCTTCCAACCTCTCCTGATCCATCTGTAGTGTTTCATATTTATTTTGCATCATTTTCATATATAATGCCTGTTGAAGAACTTCAATCTCTCCATCCACATGTCGATCTTCTGAAGATGCAGTTTCCACTGCTTCTGTAAGATCAAACAATAAGGTTTGGTAATGAAGAAGGAAGACTGAGAATAGTCTAACATAAAACTAGTAATTTTTAGTTGCAATAAAGTTCAGACACAGAGACAATTATATCAAAATGCAAATTACACTTTTAGCTGGGGGGCAAGATGATCAACCAGATGCAGTCAGGAAACACCTCTTCCACAGAGAGAAAACAAAATATTAAGTAAATCGTCACACTTTGAACAGATCTTTGGGGGAAAAAGAAGCACATAAAGTCAGTAGAGCGGCAATACAGACACTGAGTTTGAAGAGGGAGGAAGCTAGGAAGCCAGATGGTGTCACCAGACACCAGGACCAGCTCTTGGTCCAGAACGGGACCTAAGGAAGCAGAGAGTGAAGGAACTATGGGTCACACACGCTTGTCATGGACCTCTAAGATCCTAGCTACAAGAGATCCCATGATCCACACAGACATTTGAACTGGCAGAGGGCACTGCCAGGAGAGTAGGAAGAGGCAGAGCTCGAACATGCATGGAGCCCAAAAGGTTTCATGCATGAGGCAGCTGCAGCAAAATACAAGAATAGGCACCCACTCCCCAAGGCTCTCCATCTTTCTCTGCATGACTCTAACCCCTGCTGACAGCTGGACCAGGAGAGAGCAGGGCTGCCTTTCCCGAGGGTCTGAAGTGCATCTGATCTGCACAGCCTGTTTTCTGCCGGGCCCTTCCCCAGCTGATGCCTGGTTGCTCCCTCAAGGGTGTACACATAGCACAGCCTCCACTGTACCACCTGAGTGTTTTTCTGGCAGACCGAAAGCAGTTTTCCTGCTCCAGCACAGCTTATCCCTGAGGTACAAGAGTATACAGCTACAAGACCTGTCCCAACTTCCCAGGGTTTGAGCACAGTTAAGGGGTATTGAGCTCATAATTGTGACCCGAGCTCAAGTTGGGGTAGCGCTCCTACTCTCAAAACACTAAGAAGAGTGAGGCACAGGAAAAAACAAACAACTCTATCAAAAAGTGGGCAAAGGATATGAACAGACACTTCTCAAAAGAAGACATTTATGCAGCCAACAGACACATGAAAAAATGCTCATCATCACTTGAATCAGAGAAATGCAAATCAAAACCACAATGAGATACTGTCTCACACCAGTTAGAATGGCGATCATTAAAAAGGTCAGGAAACAACAGGTGTTGGAGAGGGTGTAGAGAAGTAGGAACACTTTTACACTGTTGGTGGGACTGTAAACTGGTTCAATCATTATGGAAGACAGTGTGGCGATTCCTCAAGGATCTAGAACTGGAAATATCATTTGACTCAGCCATCTCATTACTAGGTATATATCCAAAGGATTATAAATCATGCTGCCATAAAGACACATGCACATGTATGTTTATTGTGGCACTATTCACAATAGCAAAGACTTGGAATCAACCCAAATGTCCATCAACGACAGACTGGATTAAGAAAATGTGGCACATATACACCATGGAATACTATGCAGCCATAAAAAAGGATGAGTTTGTGTCCTTTGTAGGGACATGGATGCAGCTGGAAACCATCATTCTCAGCAAGCTATAGCAAGAACAGAAAACCAAACACTGCATGTTCTCACTCATAGGTGGAAATTGAACAATGAGATCACTTGGAAACAGAAAGGGGAATATCACACACTGGGGCCTATTGTGGGGTGGGGGGAGGGGGGAGGGATAGCATTAAGAAATATACCTAATGTAAATGACTATTTAATGGGTGCAGCACCCCAATATGGCACATGTATACATATGTAACAAGCCTACATGTTGTGCACATGTATCCTAGAACATAAAGTATAATTAAAAAAAAAAAAAACACGTCTTGGCTGGAATACCACAAGCAGTGAGTTTTCTCTCAACAACAGTAGAAAAGCAAGCAGATACAGAGTAAGCAGGAAAAAAAAATAGATAAAGAACTTAGAGGTCTCCATACGTTAACTCTATAGTTGTGAGTTTTTAAAATAATAACCATTTAAGCCCTAATTTTCCTGATGTAATTTTGCCTTTTTATTTTAAAATGTCCAAAAGAAACGTCATACTATGTAGCCATGAGGAGTCTGAGAAACCTAGCATATCTGAATGTTTGAGAATCCCATTCTGTTGCTTATTAAAACCTAGAGAGCAAAGGAAATTCTATAAATCTTATAAGAAAATGCCAGAAGGTTAGCCCAGTGTTTTAGATAGTGGCAACTAAGCTAGTGTCACTTTTTAGAAATAAGTAAGGGGGAAACGTCAAACAAATTCAAAGGAGCCCAAGATAAAAACGTTCATATAAAATATAACCTTGCTGTGTAAATCAAACAAAACATAAAACTATGTGTGCAAACTAGAAAATAAATGCTTCACAAACAGAAGGTAAGTTCTGTAGAAACCAAGAGTACACAATCCAGAAAGATGTTTGTCTTTATAGCAGAAAGGACTTACCAGAAATGACAAAAAAGCTTTCATTGTGCTAGGAGGAATATATGGTCTTTTATTAAAGGAGCCTTATTCAAACCAGACCTCAACAATACCAAAAATCATGTATCAAATTACTGAAGTTTAAACTGAAAGAAGACTCACCAGGGCAGAAAGGGTGACTTATAGAAGCAGAACGCTAAAGGGTATAAAGTGAAGACTGCATGCATGCTCCAAGAATCACCAATTCCTTCCAATTGTAAACACTCCAGGTCCCATTTATGACACCATATGTGTAAACCTAAACAACAAACAAAGAGTCTCTAAAGTAAAAAATATTTACTTGGAATAAATTATTGTAATGAGAATGTAAATGTCATAGTAAACCATGTGCATATTAATAGAGGTAAAGAAGAACAAAATTTTTTAATGTGGAAGGTTGCATAATTGTTTTTGAATTAATTATTCTTGGCTGCAAAAATCAGTAACAAGGGTGATGAGTCTGAGGTTAGACCAGCAGTTTCTGGGCCAGTGTCACTGCAGATGTCTTTTCTGTGTAAGGCTGCAATGGCCTTTGTGCAAGGTTGCGGTTTTTTTAGTCTTTTCTGATAGTTTTTGTTATCAGACATATAAACATGGCAATCCTCTAGTGATGGCCTTCTTGGGTCTATTTGCCCAGGTTTTCTTAGTCTTAGTGAGACCATTTTGATTCTGATACCTTCCAGAAGGGTAAGGTGTACACGAGAGCAACATACCTTTTGTTTAATTTTGCTGTCAGTGTTAAAGTTCTCTAATACAGAGTATATTAAGAATAAGAAGGAAATATAATTAACCAATATTTATATTTAAATGTAAAGATTACCCTGGCCTTTATCGGGAACCTAATAAGATCTGATTTATTTCAGCATGAGTGTGCATAAATTTTGCATCAGATATAGTTTCTGGGCGATGTGACTATTGTAAGATTGTTCATTTTGTTAATCTGATCATTTTAAAATCATATTAAATGAAAATAAAACATATGGAACGTTTTAGCTTTAATCCCCATCAGAGACAAACAAACAAAACATAAACAATGTAATCCATTTAAATTTAGCCATTAATATAAGTTGAATTTTATCCTACTAATAAAACAATAATTTACAATTCAAACTTTACACATTAAGTCAAAAAATTAAAGAAGGAAAAATTACAACATTAGATCCTAGAATAAAATATTTGATGATTACACATGCAAAATAACATAATTAAGAAATTCTTAGTAAAAAAGGAAAATTCTGTAAATATACTAATCAAGAGAAAACATTAGAAGTATTTCAATAAAGGTAAAGTTAGAAGATGGAGGGGACTGGGCTCTCACAATTCACCACTGTGTGAGATGGCTGAGTAGGAACCAAAACAAGGAAGAGAAGAAAAACAGGAAAGAAGCTGATTCAAAGAATCTGAATTGTAGTTGTTCACAGATGACATGGATGTAAACTAGAAAAGCAAGAAAATCTATTTTAACTTTCAGAACATAAACTGTTAGAAACACAACATCCAGAAAATTGGGTAAATGCATGGTCAACATACTACTCTTCAGTAGTAATAATGGATGAACAACAGGAATAGCAACAGCATAACATAGACAATCAATGTCTATCTTGATTATCAAATGTACCAAAATATACATTTACAAGACATGTCTAGGCCTGCAAAAACTCATAAAACTTTACCGAATGACACACACACAAAAAGACATGTTTTAAGACAAATCAAATCCTTGGATCAGAAAAGGTAGTAAAATAAAGATCTTTATGACACAAATTTAGTGTACTTTAAACCTGAAATCAACATATTTCCAAAAAAAGTCTCTTATATATTAATCAAGAGACAAAATTATAGCAAAAGGAAACAAAATGGAGGGCTTTTCAAGTTTGATAGAAACTTATATGTATAATATAGTTTGGCTATGCCCCCACGCAAATCTCACCTTGCATTATAATAATCCCCATGTGTCATGGGCGGGGCTAGGTGGAGATAATTAAATCATGGGAGTGGTTCCCCTATACTGTTCTCGTGGGAGTGAATAAGCCTCATGAGATCTGACATTTTTATAAATGGGAGTCCCCTTGCAAAAGCTGTCTTGCCTGTCACCATATAAGACATGACTTTCCTCCTCATTTGCCTTCAGCCATGATTGCGAGGGCTCCCCAGTCATGTGGAACTGTGAGTCAATTAAACCTCTTTCCCTGATAAATTACCCACTCTCAGATATGTCTTTATTAGCAGTGTGAAAACTGTTAAGAAAGTTGTCTGCTTCAATGTCTCAGCAGAATTTTAAATTTCTTTAACCTATAACAAAAGATGCATGAGAGTACCTCCATGAACAAGATTTCATTGAGATGGAGGTGCTGTCAATGATTTAAACAACTTGCTACCATTAGATGTTTAAGTTGATTCAACTTTTTTAAAGCAATGATAGAAAAAAACACCCTTTATTATCTAAATGTAGTGGAACCTTTATTTTTCACTAGTATCAGGTTTTGAATATTCTTTTCCATTGTATTTCTAAAATTGTAATTACTAGTTTAAAGTCAAAATTATACTGATTCACTTGGTTTAGCTTCAAGTTCAATGCAGCATTAGGCAGAGCAGTTTCCTTTTCAAAAATCTTCTTTGTCCTGAATTTTCCAGCTCTTCCTGCCATTAATACAGCACTGATGTGTGCTGTTTCTTTAATTCTGGACCACGAAGAGCAGACAGTGCATCCAGATGTGGACTCTGAACAATTGCTGCAGCCCAACCCCACTGACCACACAGGATCCGCTCTTTATTGCCACCGTAGGTCTGGGGTGGAGCCCTGCCAAGGATGATCCCCCAAACAGAAGCTCTTCACAGCTTTCATTTTACTGGGAGGCTGTGACAAGGAGATGGGAGAGGGCTGAAGCCAGGCCCTCGGTAAATGTGAGCAAATGTGTGAGGCAGGACACTGCAGAGTCAGAGAAGATGAGCAAGTCCTAAACACAGCACTGCAGGATGGAGACAGACCCGTGATTCCACAAGGAAAGGTGCCATTTCTGACTCTTTCTCCTTTTCTCTTCCTCCAGGGTACTTTCTTAGGTACAATCAGTATTGACAAATCAGTCCTGAGTGCTGAGAATATTTATTTTAGGGCTTCAAATCAACACACCCCCTCCTGTACCAAAAGGGGAGGAACTCAGCATGTGGGAAGGATCTTCCTATGCTGTTCACTGGGACAGGAGAATGTGGGAACAAGAAACTCCAATGTGAGACAACAGGAGCGCTGTTTCTATTGCTGTCCTCAGGACACCCTCCATCCTAGCGAAGCCCACACATTAGGTTCCTGCCTTGGGTATGTGGCTGCACTGACCCTCCACTTCAGGTCACAAACCTGCAGGTCCTGCCAGCCCCTGGTGAGCATAGCATCACCAGGGGAGGCTGAGTAGAGCTTTTCCTTTCTCCTGGTCCTCAGCTTCCCAGTCTCTCTTCCACTACCGAGCCTTAACCCCAAACTGCATTCTGCCTCCTTCTCCAACCTCCCTTCCCAGAGCCAGTGCCCGCTCATCATTGCACAGTCAGTGAATGAGTAAGTAAATATGTGAATAAACAAATTTCCTTCGTGCACATGTAAGGAAGCCTAGGAATCAGGATACAGGCAGGGTGGAATATGGAGAAAGTGTTCTGGATGACTTTGTATTAAAAACATGAGTTTGGAAGTGTCAGCCACAGACATCCCATGCACAGATGGCTATGCTTCTCTAGCAAAGCACCTCTGTGCTGCTTTCTCTGCAGGACACACTCTCCCTGGTGAAGTCCACAGCACATCCTTGAAGGACACTGGTTCCTGGACAGATGGTGGGCATTCTTGTTCAGCCTGCACCATCTCTGGCAATGTCCACAGGAAATGGTCAAGGACTATCTCCCTTTCCATTGGGAAAAGGTAGCTGTGTATATTAAAAGGTCAAAATCTGCTTGGGGCCCAGTCAAATATTCTCCAGGTTGACTTGGCATATGCCTTTCAGATACATTCACAGAGATGAATACACTCTAAGTACATGATAAATTTTACCATGAGGACATGACATAAGATGTGGTGTAAATATCCTGACCATTCTACAATGAGATGCTAAAGGTGACTACTGACTGCTGATTCTAAAATACTTGAAAATCTATAAGTCAACTCTGATCCCAGGTATTTTAATTAAATCTGTGAACTAACCACATGCAAGCAATTATGTCATGAATCTTATCAATTGTGACTATGGACAAATGATTCCCCAATCTGAAACTCACAATTCTCATCTGTGAAATTATTTAAGAATCATCTTAGTGTGATTAAATGTTTTAAATGAACCAATAGAGAAAGTGCTTTTGTTTTGTTTTGTTTTGCTTTGTTTTGTTTTGTTTTTGAGACGGAGTCTCATTCTGTTGCCCAGGCTAAAGTACAGTGGCATGATCTCAGCTCACTGCAACCTCCACTTCCTGGGTTCAAGCAATTCTCCTGCCTCAGTTTCTTGAGTAGCTGGGATTACAGGTTCCTGACACCACACCCAGCTAATCTTTTGTATTTTTAGTAGAGATGGGGTTTCAGTATCTTGGCCAGGCTGGTCTTGAACTCGTGACCTCATGATCCACCCACCTCGGCCTCCCAAAGTATTGGGATTACAGGTGTGAGCCACTGCACCTCGCCTGAAATTGTTTCTTATATAACAAAATGCAATAAATAAATGCTACAGGTATATTATTCATTAAAATATTATTGATCTTTGGTGCAATGTCCATCGTTCTGCATGACTGATCAGACTTTATACAGAACCTGGGGTCAGCACTTGCTGCCTCTCTTATCTGATCAGAGATCAGGTGTCATTACCAAATGTGAGGTCAGACAGGTTTAGCTTCACAAGCTCATGGTACCTGGGACTGCTGTGCTGAAGGATGGTCCTGGCCTGGCCCTTCCTATAGGACGAAGTCTCCCTTTCCCTCCTGTTTACTCTGGATCCTCACAACTTTCACTATGATTATCTCTCCTATAGCCTCCTGTCTCTCTGCTCATAGAGTAATAGAAGCCTTTCAGTGAGTTCAGCTCTCTCCAGTCTTTCAAACACGGCCACAGTTTTCTAAACTTTACCTTTCTCAAACTGTCCCCCTAGATGCACCAGAGATGCATCTGTGCCATTCAGAGCAGAAAAGGCAGGTTCCTAGTCTCCTGCCAGCCAGAGCAGGATGGTTAGAGCTCACTCTGTAGTGATTATTGGGTGCCTCCTGCTGGAACCCCCACTGGAGCACTGAAATTCTCAATGTCCTGCTTTATCTGCTGTGTTGGCTGGGGCATGCCTTGGATCCACGAAAACATAAAGTGAAGAAAGTATTCTTCAATTCCTTGTCACTCTTTTTTCACTCATCACTAGTTATCAAATTTAGTGCCCAGCCAAGAAAACAGAGACCAAGAGAGACTATGGAAAGACCATGGTGTACCAAGACATCTATCTTACAGACTCAGCTTCTCACAGGGCGTTTGGAAACTTCCAGCCAGTCTGTATCCCAAATAGGCAGAAGAGGAACCACCTCAGTCAATTTGGAGACTCCAGGAGCACACACTACAAATAAATATGAGCGCAGAAGATTTGATGGAGAAGGTGGTAGGAGGTAGATGGTTTCCACAGGCAGAGCTACATCACTCAAATCCTATGAAAGAAGAGAACGGGCAGAAGGAAAACTATGGAGAAGAGATATCAGCAAACCTTGAGGCCTAAATGGTAAACAGTCCTGGCTCCGTCATCTGTGCCCACTTCCCAGCAGGTCTAAGTGGAGTGAGCAAAGCTCATTGGCAAGAGAATTCAGCCCTGGAGACCTGGAGAGAAGTGGACAGGGCTTTCCTCTCCCTCTCTTTGTTATATGAATACAAGGGTTGTTTCTGCTCCCTTTTCCAAGAGAAATTTATCTTCCAAAACTTAAAGCCATTTAAGGCTAAATGTTTAATATGAAAAACCCTTAAAGATGGAGACAGGGAAGTCAGCTCCAGGAAAATCAGAAGGATGCTTTGGGAAATAATCTTTAATTGAGGGAGGAGTGAAGCAAGATGGTGAAATAGGACCTGCCAGAAATCATCTCCTCCACAGAAAAATAAAATTGAACAGCTAAGCACAGAAATACCTTCACAAGAGCTAAGGCAACCAGATGAGAGATCAGAGTACCTGATTTTAGCACAGCAATAAGAAAAGAGGCTTTGAATATGGAGGAAGGATAATATTCCATTGCTAACCTCACCCTTTCCCCAACTCCAAGCAGTGCATCTCAGGGACATGGCTCACTTGAGGAAGAAAAGTGATGAGAGTGAAGGGCTTTGACTTGAAGGCCAGTGCTGGGCCCATCAGTGTAAAATGCAGTGCCAGAGAGAACCCTACAGTCCTGACCCCAGACCAGGACCCATGGACAAAGACTCCCCCCAGCACCTGGTGGAAAACTGCAGCCCCAACAGGATAGTCTCAGGTTCTGGTTTGTATCACTTCTGGCCTTCTCCAGTGGCACTGGGCAATGAGTAAACTTGAGCAGCAGGCGGAGCATATCAGCACTGGTCTGGGACATGCTCCAGGTTTTTTTCTGGTCCCAATTTCCATGAGCTTTGGGCATTGCCCAGCTAAGCCTTGGTGACCAAGGGACTGCCCCCACCATTCCTCAGCAGCACAATACTGGAAATGACTCTATCCACTAGGGAAAAGGAGAGGAACATGAGCTCAAGGCTTTGCCTGGTAACCCAGTGCCAGGCTGGCCATGGTGAAATCCAGCACTAGGCAAAACCCAGTGGCCTTGACTCCAGGCTGGTGCCTGTGGACAGAGCTGCTGGACCCACCACAGTGCCAGATAGAGACCCACAGCCTTGGTGAGACAGTCTTGTTTCCCAGCCCACATCACCACTGACGCTCTGCAGCAGCCTTGAGACACAAATAAACCTCAGTGGCAGGCAGTTGTAGCAGTGTGGGCCTTGGGCATCACTCTGTGCTGTGCTGATCTCTGGCTGTGGGCTTTGGGTGTGACTCAGCATTACAGCAGCTGTGGTAGCCATGAAACTGCCAGTCTCATCATTCCCCTATCCCAGGAAGCACAGCACAGGCAGAGGCAGTATCTGCTTAAAGGAAGGAGAGGGAAGCAGGCGCATGTTGCCATGAAGCCCAGTCCTGGGCCTCACACTGGGCAGAGCACTAAAGTGCCTGATCCCAATCAGAGGACCATAAACAGAATCTCTGGACCTGTCCCAGTCCCATCAGGAAACTTGCAAAGCCAGTGGGTTGGAGTAGCCACTTTAAGCCTTTTCTAGTCCTTTCCGGCCAGAACAACACAGCAACTTTAAACATGTGCAAACCTAGGCTTAGAGTGCCCTCTAATGCTAAAAAGAAGCAGTGACCATAAGAGAACACAATAACCAATCTGCTTAGAATCTGTGAAAGAATAAGCACAAAGCCAGACTGCTGAGGCTGTAATAAATACCTAATCATGTAATGTGCTCATTTGATGCCCACAAGCATCAAATACATTCATAAAACCATGACTTGAAAGCTAAAGCACCAGAGATTGACACTAAAGTGATGGAGATATGTGGTCTCATAGTCAACGACCTTGAAACATGTGTTTTAAGAAAACTCCAAAGAATATCAGTAAAACATAGAGAAACAACTTGAGATTTTAAAAAGTATTTTTGCAAGACAATGCCATTGAAATTTTAATAGATATTGCATTAAATATGTGGATCATTTTGGGTAGTTTCAACATATTAACAATATGGTCATCCAATCTGTGAACATTAGAGTCTCTAAGAATATAAAGAAAAATAGCAATTTTTCATACTCTTACACAACAATAAACACAGAACGCTTCTGTGATCAGATGTGTGGGGTTCTTTCCACACATCAGAAGCAAGGGATTCTGCAGGGGATTCTCCAGCAGACACCAGCAGGTGTCCTCTAATTCAGCTGAATTCAAACACTTCCTGGAGATAGCATCAGATTCACAGGTTAAGGTCTCCAGCTCACATTCAGATTTGTAACTGGCCTGCCACTTCAGATGCCAGTTACAAATCCGGACCTCTGCAAATTCTGACTGAGCAGCTCTACCTTGGAGTTACCATGACCACGACCTCAGGTTCGAATAACTTGCTAAAGGGGCTCACAGAACTCAAAGAAACACGTTACTTATTACTGATTACAAGTAAACACTTTACTGATTTACTTGTTTACCCATTAATTATAAAGAATATTACAAAAAATACAGATGAACAGACAGATGGAAGAGCTATATAGGGCAGGATATTTGGGAAAGAACATGGAGCGTCCATGCTCTCTCTGGGTGCACCACCCTCTAGAAATCTCCAAGTGATCCTATCATTAGCCATTGTTGATAGTTTCAGTCCCCATCCCCTCCAGGGAGGTCTGGCAGGGGGCTGAACAATCCAACCCTCTAATTACAGGGTAGGTTCCCCTGGCAGCCATGACAATCCTGAGGCTATCCAGAACCCCCGAACTAATAGTCATCTCATTAGTATACAAAAAAAAAAAAACGTATCACTTTGTAGATTCCAAATATTTTAAGAACTCTAACCTAAGACATAGGAAAAAAGCAAAGTAGATATTTCTCAATATCACAGAAATGTTTCTATTTATTTGTATCTTCTTTGATTTCTTGTAGCAATACTTTGTACTTTTCATTATATAAATCTTTTGCCTTCTTGGTTACTATTTTTCTTAAGCATCTGTTCTTTTTCATGCTATTATAAATGGGATTGTTTGCTTAATTTTCTTTTCTGATTGGTCATTGATAGTATATAGAAACACAATAGATTTTTTTTTTTCAGGCTTAATTCACTCTATTTTTCTTGTATAAAAACCCTATGTTGTAGCCACAGCTGGAGCCTGGGTCCGCTGCACAGAGCTCTGGTGTGGGTCTTGACAAGGTGGTCAGTGAATTCCTGATAGGGAGACTTGGTAAATACAGTCTCCTTCCAGAGGTCAGGGGTCAGGTAGCTGTAGGTCTTAGAGATGGCATCAAAGGTGGCCTTGGCGAAGTTGCCCAGGGTGGCAGTGCAGCCCCGGGCTGAGGTGTAGCAGTCATGGATACCAGCTATCATGAGCAGCTTCTTGGGCACAGGCGCTGAGACGATGCCAGTGCCCCTGGGTGCAGGGATGAGGCGCACCAGCACAGAGCCGCAGTGGCTTGTCACCTTGCAAGGGACAGTGTGGGGCTTGCCCATCTTGTTCCCCCAGTAGCCCCTGCACACGGGGACAATGGAGAGTTTGGCCAAGATGATGGCCCCACAGATGGCGGTGGCCACCTCCTTAGAGAACTTAACACCCAGGCCGACGTGGCCACTGTAGTCCCCGAGAGCAACAAAGGCCTTGAACCTGGTGTGCTGGCCAGCACCGGTCTGCTTCTGCACCGGCATAATCTTCAAAACCTCGTCTTTGAGAGAAGCCCCCAAGAAAAAGTCAATGATCTCAGATTCCTTAATGGGTAGGGAGAAGCGGTAGATCTCCTCCAGGGACTTTATCTTCATGTCCTTGACCAAGCGGCCCAGCTTGGTGACGGGCATCCACTCCTTATCCTCGGCCTTGCCTCCGCGAGCTCCGCGGCCTTGGCCCCGGCCCAGTCCACGGCCGCGACCCTGGCCCCAGATGCCACTGCCGAAACCTCCGCTGAAGCCACCGCGGTTCTCTACCCCAGGGCCGCCAGGGCCCCCGCACCACCCCCCACCTGCCCCGGCCGCTGCACCGGCCTCGTCCGCCATTACAACAGATTCTTTGTACTGATTTTGTATTCTACAACTTTGCTTAAATCATATATAGGTGGTGCTCCATATCCTTGGGTTCTACCTCCAAGTTTTCAACAACCACAGGTCAGAAATATTAAGACAACAAATGGATGGTTTCAGCTGTACTGAACACGTACACCTTTTTCTTCTCATTATTCCCTAAATAATACAATATAACAAATCTTTACATAGTACTTGCATTGTATAAGGTATTAGAAATATTTGAGAAGATTTAAAATATGTAAGAGAATATGTATAGGTTATATGTAAATACTGTGGCATTTTATATAAGGCAATTGCAGTTCCATAAACATCAGTATGTGAGAGCAGTCCTGGGACCAATCTCCCATGAAAACTGAAGGATGACTATATAGTTTAAAGTTTTAAAAATTAATCCTTAAGAAGTTTTTCCTTAGGGATTTGGTCATCTAAAAAATACATACTTTTGCTTCTCTGTGCCCAATGTAAAATACTTTTATATCTTGTTCTTGTGTAATTTTTCTGGCTAGAACTTGGAGTGACATGTCTAACAGAAGAGGTGAGAGTGAGTATCCTAGTCCTGTTCCTCATCTTAGAGGAAAAGCTTTCAGCCTTTTACTGTTGAGTATGTTAGCTGTGGATTTTTCATATATGGCTTCAATTTGATGTAGTTTTCTTCTATTCCTATTGTGTTTTTTGTTTGTTTGTTTGTTTGAAACGGAGTCTCATTCTGTCGCCTAGGCTGGAGCGTGGCTCACTGCAACCTCTGGCTCCTAGGTTCAAGCAATTCTCCTGCCTCAGCCTCCTGAGTAGCCAGGATTACAGACATACACCACGATGCCCAGATAATTTTTGTATTTTTAGTAGAGATGGGGTTTCACCATGTTGGCAAGTCTGATCTCAAACTCCTGACATCAAGTGATCCACCCACCTTGGCCTCCCAAGTGCTAGGATTACAGGCATAAGCCACTGTGCCCAGCCCATGTTAAGTGTTTTTGATCAATAATCAGTATTGAATTTTCTCAAATTCGTTAGTGTATGTTCAATTTCCAAATGGTTCCAATCATGGACTTTTGTTTTAGCTTTTTGTTGTTAGAAGGAAGGAAATAAGAAAAACCTTATTACCTTTATTTGCTGTTTTGTTTTCTAGTCACTAGTAATATTTTAAGGAAGGAAAGGTCCTCTCAACTGTGGTGTGTGAAATTTTTTCCTCCACAGATCTTCAAATGGGTAGTATCAGTTAGAGGCCTCCTGTATGACAGACAATAGATGTTTTGTGTGGTTTAATGACACAAGGCTTTATTCAGGTTTAAATGAACACCTTTACTGTGCTACAAGAATGCCACAAGGGTTGTCCCTGACAACCTGGGGGATTGGGTTTTTGCTGAGTTAGAAGCAGGGGCAGCAGAGGCAACAGAGGTACCTAAGGGTCCAGGTGAGTGTGGACCTCAAGATGCCAACTAATGACCCACTCTCTTTCTCTTCCTTTTGTCTTTTTCATATGACTCTTCTTTCCGACATGATCACTCAGTAGGCCCACAACTTGCATAGAATAAAACAATACAAATCCCCACCACTTGACCTGTAGATCAAGGTCAAAACCCAGTATCAGTCACAGCTTCATTCCAAAATACACAGATAAGTCTCAGCCAAAAGACCCAAATCAGAATGACTTCAAGGGGGACTCCAATCCCTTACTCCTGCTCCTGAATGACAAGGACCTCCACTGGCTAAGTCTTGAACTGAGGCCTGCTGTGATTCAACAATGCAACACAGAGCTGCAAGTAGCAGCTCCAACTGCACACTGGCCATCAGGCTGTAGAGCGGGGTGATAGCACAGAGTAAGGCAGACAAGCATAGGGTGTGGAGATCCACATCTAGAAACCCTGCCTGTCCTGCAAATTATGGGAACCTGAAAGGGTGTGGTTCTGATGTTGACACTGATGTCTATGTAGTACACACACACACTGAGGGTTATTACTCACATAGGAGAGGTCTCAGAGAAACCACCAGGTGCAAAATGGCTTAAGAAACCAAGAAAAATAGCATTAATAATCATTATGAATTTTGACACAAAAATACTCAAACACCAACAAACTTTATTAAGCAACATATTAAAAACATTATACAACATAACCAAGTGAGATTGACTCCTGAAATGTAAGTACATTTGAAAATCAAAGTACTACATCACATTAGCAAAATGACAGCAAAAGTACAATCAACTCAATTGATGCAGAAAACCATTTCACAAAATTTAGCACCCATTCATAAAAACCCATAATAAAGTATGAATAGAAGACAATGCCCTCAACCTTCTGTAAGTCATATATGAAAAACCCAAAACAGCATTTTGATGGTAAAAAACTGAACTTTTAATATGTAAGATCAGAAAAAAAACAAGGATATCTGCTCTGATCAATATTCAATATGATAAGGGAGGTGTTGCCAGGAAAATCAGGCAAGAAAATGAAACCAAAGCATTCCAGACTTTTAAATGCATACATTCCACCCCCTAGATAAACGTACAAATTCACACTTTATCACTGCACAGATGGGCAAACCCAGACTCACAAACTGACAGATATAATGGCTCAAAACTGACAGAGATCCCAGGCCTATTGCACTCTTCTCCAGGTTTCTCTGCTTCCTTACAAATAGCCACCAGGATATAGGGTATATTTTTACACATTTTCTTGTTCCTTGTCTTCTAGAATGTCCAGATAGAGGAAACAAAGATATTAGCAGAGCTTTTTTTCACTATACCAGTTGGAGAACCTGTTACACAGAGATGAATACTTATTGAATATCTGGACTCTCACATACACAGTTTTACACCAGCCTCGTCAGAGACCCACATACACTTGATTTTCAAAGACTGAATTGTTCACACTCCCATCCCATGTGGTATAGAAGTAGTCTTCTAGGCACAAAACCTCCCAAGAAAGGTGGCTTTTCAGCCTGATGTGATAGGGAAAAATTTTCGCAGTACCTGAGCACACAGAATACAAAAATCGATTTTCTACAAAAGCACAAAATGGGAGTCCAAGGAAGCAAAAGGGCATGGAATAGATTGAGAAATCATGTTCTAGTCCCTCAACTGTTATTAATGGTTCCAGAAACATATCCCTCATGACTTGACTCTTTGTCAGTTTCCTTTTCCATTGAGAGCTCAGTGAGGGCAGCTGAGTGTGTATTTCACAGCTCAGCCCCCATGCCCTCCACCATGTTCTTCTCAGTAGCCATCACTCCACTGTGGTCTCATTTATGGCAGACCTGACTCCAGATGGCCTCAAGAGGCCCTACCATATTCACTTAAGCCCTGCAAGGCTGCCATCTGACCCACATCTGACATATGGGGAGGATGGAGGGCTAGGAAACTCACACTACAGTTCTCTACATGAGTGAAAGATCACTTCTGAGACCACGCAAAGATGGGAGAAATTGTTAGGAGATTTGCATGGTGACCTAGCTTCTCTTATTCCTGCCACTTCCTTTGCAGGATACTCTGACTTGATATCCAACTAACACTGGGCAATGTCTTCAACAAACCAAAGGCCAACACTTACCCTTCCTGCACAATTTAGCAGAGGCAGAAATTTTGTTCCCCCAAATACCTGGGTGCTGGGGAACTGCAGAGAACACAGCTAACATTGTTACAGCAGCCTTGGTGAAGGGGTTCACACCTCCCTGGAATTTACCTACAACCTGTTGGTTCATTCTATGTACCCTAGTTACCAGCACCACGTGAAATCCCTTGAAGCCAGCTACAGGGATGAAGAATAAGCCAGCCACACACACTACTGCTATTGTGACAGCCGTGCAGACCCCTGAGAGTTCCTCTGTGTGGTAGAGGAAATAAAGGAGGCCAAAAGCAAACACGCCCACAATGTGGGCTGCCAGCAAAAGGAGGAAGGGGAAGAAATAATGGTAGTTCCATCGACCAATACAGTTGTACACCCAGGGAAATGATGATCACATTCCTCCACACAGTTGTCACGGACACTGCAGGGGAAGCATCGAGGGGGATAGCAGAAGCGGCAGGTGGCACACCATTTCATGTGTGGCTGGATGCCCTTGATCTCCACTGTTTTGTGAAGGGGAGCTGGAAAATCATCTTCCTTGTCCTTATCTTCCTCAGCTAGAGGGAAAATCCCTGGGTCCATGAAGGTGGCCATGCTGACGTTGGCCAGCACATAGAGAAGCAAAATTGCACTGTAGATGGGCGCTGCAGGTGACACACAGAGGCTTAGTCCTGGACAGGTAAAGGCAAAGAAGAGTGTCATAGCTCCCATTAGGATGATGGTGGCTGCTGAGACCAGGACATACTTGTTGGGTTTGAATCTCTGCAGGCGCATTGGAGCTCTGAAGGGAAATCTGCCCCGCCACATAGCCCAGGCCCACACAGAGGCAGAACAGACAAGAAAAATGGGATGATGGAAGCAACAGAGAGGAATGCAGAAGGAAACTAGGGAAAATTTCACAGAAATTTCACAGAAAATTTCAAATGATCACCCTCGCCCCTCCCAGATAAAGCCAAAGGTTGACATAACTCAAATGAAGGAAAGCACATGGGCGGAGGAAAGGGGATTCCAAATGATGGAAAACCGTCTCCTCAGAACAAGGCAAAAGGGGAAACTAGGAAACACAACTTGTACAGTTTACAATATGGAGACAAGTGGTAGCCTGTACCCATGCAAATGGCTGCAGGTGGAGAACACATATAGGCAGATCAAGGGATAGCTCATGGATGCAAGCAGGTCTCCGAAAGAAGGGGAGAGTATCAGGGTTTGGCAGAAAATTTTAGGAAAAATTATTCTGCAGAGACTACACTCCGTTCTCAATAACACTCTACAAAATATGAGCTGTGCCTAAAAGAGGTATGCCCTGTGTTTCTATGTCAATCTAAGAAGGAACCTGAGGTCCCTTGCAACTTTAGAGAGAAGCTGCATTTCCTGCAGTCTTTGTCTGCTTCAGGCAGGTTTCTCAATGCGGCCACTCCTGCACCCCTACTTCCCCAGGGATTGGAGTCTGGCAATGGTGACTTAATTCATTTTTCTCTTGATGGCTACAGCTGAATGACAGCTGTTATGATTGGAATTCTAAATCCTTTTGTTTGAAGGGGGAAGGAAAACAGAGGGCAAGCTTCTCTGTCCTCAATGGCTTCTTGTTATTCCCAAGCCCTTTAGGGGCTCTGCTTCCTATAGGGTTCATATAAAACTAAAGGGAACTTAAAACCCTCGAAGCCATGTTCTTCCCAATAAGCAGAATAAGATGAAGAAATCAATTCCACTTGACACTTTACATGATTACCGTGTATGAAAATAAAGTTTCCAAAGATGTCCTTATTTCCAGATTAGTCCATGTCCCTTATCTTTCTTCAGTCTTCAGCCTTAGAGTTCAACTGGGTTATGGAACTTCACCCCCAGTGCGGTGCCCGTCCCCACCGCCACGGTTGTCACCGGTGCCTCCAGGCAGTGCCTTCTGGCCTCTGAGATGCAGCTCAGGTCCCCGCAAACTCCACGCTCACCCCACTGCCACACGCTCCCACGAGGCGACGCTCCTCTTAGAGCTAGCCTACGCCACTGCCCTCAGCGTGAGTCAGCCCAGCAGTGTTCCCATGGCTCCCTGGCCAGTTGCACCACATCTCCCCGGGCCATGATCTCTCATTCATGCAGCTCCTGCCGCTGCACCTGCTCCTATTCACTCTCCCTTTCACCGAGAGCCCCCAGATGGCACATTTCATGGGATGTGTTTTTTGTTTTGTTTTACCACAAGGAAAACATGTTTAAATGTGGTCAAATATATATCCCATAAAATGCATCATTTTAATCATTTTATGTGGTGAATTAACATCTGCTATTTTTAGTATAATCTCTGCATTTAAAAGCAATATAACTGACTTTTAAACACTATAGAGGAGTACTTCCTCAAGTTATTTTGGAAATGTGTTTTCCAAGTTTTATAATCTGCTTCAGGGAAGAAGGGTGAGGGGAGGGGGAGAATGACCTTACCGCTTCTGCTGTGCTCTCAAATTCCAAGGGGCAATATTTTGGGGTCACATGTCATGAACCCCATCAACACCAAAATGTTTACACTCAGTGGGATTCTGCACACCCTTGGGGTCACACACAGTCTACCAGACCCCTCCAACAGATATAGTAACAGCTCCAGTTGCTCTGAAATGTTTCTAACCCCCCACTCCCCAAAAAACAGTGACTCAAGAAGACAGCTGACTCCAGAACTCACGCTAACTCAGAGTGCAAATGCAGTGAATGGTGAACAGAGCGTGCTGTTAGCTAACCTTCTCCCTGCCTTTCATTCAATTTCTATTCGCTTCTTTCTAGGTCCCTTGAGAAGAGGAAGATATTCCAAATTGCTAATGGATTTATCACACTGCCCATGACCCTCTTCAACAAACCCCTAAACTCCTTTACTCCAAGTCAAAGAGAGGGTATTTCTTTGGTTTTGTTTTTAACTGTGGTAAAATATACATTATATGGAATTTACCATTTTCATCATATTCAAGCATATATTTTAGTGGCATTAGGTATGTTCATATTACTGCCATGTTAATAAAACTGCCCCCACAGGGGCACATGCCACCATGCCCAGCTAATGTTTAAATTATTTATTTATTGGTGGAGATCAGAGTCCCCCTGTGTTGCCCAGCCTGATCTCAAACACCTGGACTCAAGTGACCCTCCTGCCCTGGCCTCCCAAAGTGCTGGCATTACAGACATTAGCTACAAAATCCAGCTGAAAATCTTTAACAAACCACTTTGCATCAGTGCACTTCTCGTCCTCCTTTTTTGACTTGCAAGACTGCTTGTAACAAGGGTCTAAGGAAGCTCATGTCCAAGGTTACTTTAGGTCTGGGTTCCAGGGAGCTGTCCTCATTTTGACTCAAGTAAACTCTTTACATCACATTTTGTTCCTCAGCCTCATTCTTTTGGGACAATAGACAGTATATTAAGTCACTAGGCTAGGCTACTGCCATAGGTGTACGGCATCTGACTGAGGATTTCCCCTGGGAAGCAGGTGGAAGAATGGACCATGAGGATGCATGGTAAAAGCTCGCATGACAGGAGGGTGCTGGGCCCATAACCCAGGGCTGAAGGGTCAAAACCATCCACTAAGCCTCAGTTACTTCTTCAGTCTTGCCTTTGAGCTATGAACTCAAAGACACCAAATACCCTGTGTACTGTCTTCCTTTAACTGGGCCACCCCTAGGAGAAAGATATAAGGTAAAATGGCAGCCCCTCCAAGTCAAAGATTCTCAAAGGGTTTCTTTTAGAAAGGTTGTCTTCATAAGGAGTGTAGGAGACTGTTTTTGCTGCCAACAGGAGGAGTTTTGGACATCTTCCTGCAGTTTGGAAGCTGCAGCCAAGGGTTGGAGGAGTTGAAGAAAACCCTTTAATGGAGAGATGCCTGAGCCTCTGTCAGATGCTCCATCTTTACAAAAGTTTCTGCATTTGAATGATGTGGCTGAGTCAAGTGCACTTGAATACATCAGCCTGGCTAGTGAATTTAGGGACTAAGGCTAGGGCCTTCACTTTAGAGTAAACCAGGCCTCTGATCCATAGGAAATCTTGTATGAGTAACACTGAGTTAGTGTCTCAGGCAAAGTGTTTACAATGGTAAGATATCTAAGTGTGAGATTAGACTTGTCCCGGGACTGCCTCTATACACTTTTCTTCATGGGTCTTTCCCATAAGATTCTGAATGAGATAAAATAAGGGAAGTTTGGGTATGAGCATGGGCATGGGGATGGGGTGGGGACAATAGCAGGCAGGACAACAGTCACTCTCTGGGGCTAAAGGTGGTACACACTCAGAAAACAAGCTATTCTAAGAACACTGTTACTATTAAGGTATCAGTTGCTATGATAACTGCTGCTAAGCTTGTCTCTCCCCCTATTTCTTAGAAGGCCTGAGTCTGATACTTCTACTGAATTCTTGGCAAAGTGACTGAGTGGGCCATCCTATTCTGTTAGATGACTTGTACAAACACCTCCATTTTGAGCATTCTACCTTGTCCAGAACCACAGTCCATTAATCCGACCATTTTCTCTCTTAAGAGAATAATCCAAGAACTCATCCCCACCCACCCAATCACCCACACCCTTTTAATAAAGTGCTACAAAACTACATACTAAGTTTTGTAATCATTTCCCAGTCCAATAAATCAGCCAGTTCATTCTGACCCTCGTCAGGTGTTGCTCCTTTCTCCTCAGGGAAGGGGAGAAGATAACTCCGGTTAGGATCGTCACCCTATCCTCCATTCACACATAGGGTGTTTGGGTGGGAGTAGGCTAATGCCTCCATCTTTCTAGATATCTTGTCTTTAGCAATACATTTATATTTCCTTATTGGTAAATTGGATGTGATAAGTGTATGTTGTATCGTATATTTCTCTCTCTTATTATATAATTAGTAAGGAGTGGACTATTTGCTTTCTCTTTGCTATTGACAAATATCAATGCTTCTCATAATTTATTATGACATCCTCTTCAGTCATGGTCTTTGATTAATAATGTGAGCTATTTTAATAAACCATTAAATCTTTCTATGTAGGTTGATGCAGTTGGATTATAGAGTAAATAAATGTTATATCACATGTCGATTTCTATCTTATAACTGTGTTTCACAAACTGTAAAATGGGATCCTTGACTGATTCTACAATTACTGGGAACCAAAAAGTGCCACCCAAATATGTAAACTTTTTTGCATCAAGTATTTTTTGCATCTGGATGTGGTGATGAGATTGCCAGTCCTCATCCTGACTATGTATCTACTATCATACAAAAAAATATTGATTGCTATTTGATTTAGGCACAGCCTATGAGATCAATCTGTACAATTTGGTTAGTGTACATAGGTTTGTCTTTGTCATTAGATGATAAATTTTGTTTTGCTTTGTTTTTTTACCAGTTTTGTGTGTGATTCACGGATTAATTAACTTTTACAATTCTTTAGTATTAATTTGTATATTGTGCTTTTTGAGCCAACTGTTCATGGCAATGATGCCCTGGCATCCTGAATGCTCATGAAGAGCCAACTGGTCTCTTGGGTATATTACTTTTTATTTTCTAGGAGTCATTTATTATGTTAATTGTAATTTTGTGTGCTGAAGCATCTACTTTATTATGAGATTTGTTTGTTTGTTTGTTTGTTGTTTTTGAGATGGAGTCTCACTCTGTCCCCCAGGCTGGAGTGCAGTGGCACAGTCTCGACTCACTGCAACCTGCACCTCCCAAGTTCAAGCAATTGTCCTGCCTCAGCCTCCCAAGTAGCTGGGATTACAGGCATAAGCCACAACACCTAACTAATTTTTCATATTTTTTCGTACAGACATATTTTCACCATGTTGGCCAGGCTGGTCCTGAACTCGTGGCCTCACGTGATCTGCCCACCTCAGCCTCCCAAAGTCCTGGGATTACAGGTATGAATCACACCACGCACAGCCTATTATGAAATTTGGATTCTGGATTTTCTTCCTTTTAGTGTGCATCTGTATGGGTGACATATGTCTTTAAATGGCATGAAGGCTGTTCTAATTCTTTCTATAGTTCTACAGACCATAAAAGTCTTCCATTCATGTTCCAATCATTAATTTTCTGCTTAGATGCCTACAGAGCTATCTCACTGACCACTACCCATGAGTCAGCATATACATGTTTATCAGATTGCCTTTCTCCTAATGATTTTCTGATTGCTGACAGGACTGCCACAAGGTCCTTCAGTACAAGAGGATCAGCTGGCCTGACAGCTCCTGCCTTCCTGAGAGTGTATCCTGAGGCTGCAGAGGCCGATGCATCCATAAACCAAGTGTTAGATACTTCAGGTGACCAGGAGAAACTCGATTGCCCTGTTAGATACTGGATTTGTTCCTTCCTCAGTGATATCTCTGGAAGTCTACCACAGAATGTTCTGAAATTCTTTCAGTGAAGAAGCTGCACCCACCATCAGGTTTCCCATCTCTCTCCTGAATGTACCATTCAATGTATCATGTCAGTGTTTTTGCATCAATAGCTGCATCTGTAATACTTTCAGGTGTTAACTGTACCAATGGCAATAGAAGTGTTTGGAGTTCCTATTGTGGTGCCTGCTTTGCCTGTAATAGTTTCTGTATGCCAAAGGGCTCATAAGTTACCCATTCCAATTTTTCTAAAGTAGAATATTTGTATGTAGAATAAGAGGTTTCTTTATAAATAATCCATTGGTATATCTTTACCATTAATTTTTGTCCAAAGTGACCAAGAGGCATAATCTTTGTGTAGAACACTTCTTATCTATAATTATTGCCTCAGTACACTTTATAAGACTCTGAAATTGCCTAACAGTATCTTAAGCTATTAAAAAGCTTGTCATTGTTCTATTCCCATTGAAATTGTGATGAATTCCTAGTTATCCTATAAAAAAGTTGCAAAGCAATCTCTAAGTGTGGCATCTGTTTTCTCCAAAGAGTACAGTATCCCAAAGTACAATTAAGAGACTGGGCGTAGTGGCTCATGATTCTAATTCCAGCACTCTAGGAGGCCAAGGCAGGAGGATCCCTGGAAGTCAGGTGTTCAACAACAGCCTGGGCAACATGGAGGAACCTCTTCTCTATTAAAAAAAAAAAAAAAAAAAAAAAGACAAACAAACCAAAAATACAATTAATCTCAGATGTTCTTCTTTATTAGTAGCTTCTGTTATTCTTAAAATCTTATTCATGATAGAGTGTGGTATCTGTCATCCCTCAAAGGACCATAACATTCCTAAAAATTGACTGACGTGTCTGGACCTGGAGAAAGTACAAGGTCCAGAGACATCAGTCAAATTTTTAGGAATATTATGACCCTCCGAAGGATGAAAGATTAAAAATTTGATAAGTTTTTGTTTGTCTTCTACCAATTGTTTTATGTTTATCAAGATAGTGTCATCAATATACAAAATCACCTGCGTATTAAGTTTTAAATTACTGAAGTGATTTGTGAGCATATTGTGTTCAATTACAGGGCTATTTAGGGCTCCTTATGGTAAACTAGTGAATTGACATCATTTTCTTTCTCATGCAAGTAAGTAATATTGTCCAAAGAATATATTAGACAAATCAACAACTACATAGTGACCTCCTGGGTGTGTGGAAACCTGATTGCTGTGTCTGCACCTGGTCATGCTCCTTCCATTAATGATGAGTGTTTGCTGAGTTGTCTATAAACTCCTGTGAATCCATAGAGTCCGGCAGATTTCCTAGCTGGCCAGGAAAGTGCCTAGCTCCAGGAAAGTGCCTGGAGAAAATGCAGCTTCAATTATTTTATCCTCGAGTAACTCATTATTTTTTGTCTTATCTTAGTATGTCCTAACTTCAAAGGGTATTGTGGTATAAAAGTCACTTTGAATGATTTTGATAAGATCATAGTGTCCATTGAAGCAATATGTTTTCTAATAAAGGTAGTAAGTCATTGTTATCTGTGATGGTGTTCTGTCATGTCTTTCAAATAGAAAGTGTAGTTATTTCTCCTTCTATCACAGAACTGTCCAATCCCACAACCTTTATTTTATCCTTATTGACACTGGATATAGGAGGGAAAGCAAATTTAAGTATAGAAAGCTGAGCACCAGTCGGGTGCGGTGGCTCACGCCTATAATCCCAGCACTTTGGGAGGCCGAGGCAGGCAGATCACGAGGTCAGGAGATACAGACCATACTAGCTAACACAGTGAAACCCCATCTCTATTAAAAATACAAAAAAAATAGCCGGGCATGGTGGCGGGTGCCTGTAGTCCCAGCTACTCAAGAGGCCGAGGCAGGAGAATGTCGTGAACCCAGGAGGTGGAGCTTGCATTGAACTGAGATTGCGCCACTGCACTCCAGCCTGGGGGACAGAGTGAGACTCAGTCTCAAAAAAAAAAAAAAAAAAAGGAAAAGAAAGCTGAGCACCAATATCTGTAAGAAAGGTACAGAAATTAGTAGTATTGTCTATATTGGTATCATTTTCTTTATTAATGACTAATATAATAGAGGGGTAATTATCCTCCTGTTGGGCCTCTATATCATGGAGATCATGACCACCTCATGATTGTCAGAACAGCTTGTATTGTCTCCTTTGTTTGGGTATATATTCTGTTTGTCTCTGTTGATACCTGGGTGTTTGAGTGTCTTGAATCATTTACTCTTGTTGTGAGTTAGGTTGTTGTCTAAATGAATTATTTTGTGTAATGTGGTTACTGTTTTGTCTGCATTTCCGTTGTCTTGCAGGTGGTTGCAATTATTTTGCCTGTTTGGCCTAGAGCCTTAAAAACTGTGTTGGTGGTTTTGAAAATTCTGTCTGAGGCCTTAAAAATATAATCTCTGTTGAAAATGTTTGAAATTTTGTCACCTGATCCTCAGATCAGGATTGGACATTAATGACTTGTCTGAATCCCATCTCCTAATCTTAGTTTTGTTTTAAAATTTTGGATTTTTAGTTTTTAAGAAATTTTGAGTAAACTGTGCTACAAAAGATACCTGCTGCTTTTCTGAGTTAATTTTATTTAAAGTTCTAAACTGTTCTATTAACTCTCTTAGAGTTCTAACATGCATAATATTACCACATAGTGCAAATCTTTCAGCTGGTGGACTGCTTGTTAATACAGCTTTTTAAAATATCATTTTTAATGAGAATTCCCCCAGGTGTTCTATAAAGTTCTGTCCCACCAGAAGCTAATAATGATGTTTCCATATTGTAGAGCTAGGACCTAGAGATGGAGCCTCAAGATGCATGTCAGTGCTGAGCAGAAACATTCAGCCCCACAGGATGGCCTTGTGTTCCATCTCACACCATCGCTGACCCTCTACAGTGGCATCAGCCCATAAGTGAACCTCAGCGGCAGGCAGGCCCTGGCAGTGTGGACCTGGGAAGTGTTCAAGGACTGCCCTGGTCCTGGCAGCTGGATTTTGAGTGTGACCCTGATTAGCTTCAGCCTTGGCGTCCAAGGCACTGCCTCCATCATTCTTCCCCCAAGTCTGGGCAGCACAGTGCAGAGTGACTCCAACTGCTGGGGGAAGGAGAGAATTTTCCTTGAAACTCAGTGTGGGGACACAATGGTGAAATCAAATATGGCCAAAGTCTGATATCCCCTGGCCCCAGGCCATTACTCATAGACAGAGCAGCTAGATCCACTGGAGCAACAGGTGGTGCCCCACAGTCCCAGTGGCTCAGTTTCAGGTGCCAATCCACATCACCACTGACCTTCTGCAGCTACAGCCTCAAGTAGGAATAGACCTCAGTAGCAGGCAACATGTAACAGTGTGGGTCTTAACTGAACCTGGGATGTGCTTGTCTCTGGGGCTGTGGGCTTTGAGTTGACAGAGTGTTATGCTGGCTTTGGTGGCCATAGGCCTATTCCTCCCTCAACCTCAGGCAGCACAGTATGGGGAGAGACATTGTCTGCTTGAAAGAAGGAAAAAGAAGCAAACGTGAGACATTGCTTTGGAGCCCAGTGCTGGGCCTGCCATGGTGAGGCACTGCACTGGTCACAACCCCGTAGTGCCTCTCAAGCTGGTGACTACTGACAAAACTTCTGGACTTTCTCTTGTCCCAGGCAGAAACTCGCAGAACCAATAGGAAGGACTATCATCTTTAGGACTTTCTGTAGTTCTACTGGGCCAGAAGAACACAGCAGCTGTGGTCAGGGGCAAACCTGGTCTCAGTGTCCTCTAATGCTGAAAAAGTGCAACATGCCAACTACGGACCTGTGGCAAACCTTGGCTTAGGGCACCAGTGACCACAAACTCATGGGATATCATAATCAGCCTGCTCAGGATCTCTAGGAGAATGAGCACAAATAAAGTAGGAGTGCAAAATTGAAATAAATATTGAATCCTTCAATGCACAGGCATTGTCATATGCCCACTAGCATCAAGAACGTTTAGGAAACCATGACCTCAAGAAATCGAGAACGTAAAGCACCAGAGACTGACTCCATAGAAAGGAAAATGTGTAATCTCACAGAGAAGTCAAGAATGATGTTTTAAGGAAGCTCAAGGAACTGCAAAAAAACACACAGATTGATAATTCATAAATTTATCAATGAAAGTTAAGAGAGATTGAAATAATTTAAAAATGTAGATAAATACTAGAGCTAAAAAAACCCCACAATGGACCAAATGGAAAATGTAATAGGAGGCATCAACAACAGAATAAATCAAAGAGAAAAGAGAATCAGTGAGCTCCAAGACAGGCTGCTTGAAAATATTCCAAAACCAGACAAGGACGCAAACAAAAAAGAAAACTACAGGCTTCCTGATCAACATAGATGCAAAAATCCCCACAAAATGCTAGCAAACTAAATCTAACAGGGCATCAACAAGATTATTTACCATGATCAAGTAGAATTCATCCCAGAGCAGCAAGGATGTTGTCCAACACATGCAAATCAACAAATGTAATACATCACATCAACAGAATAATGGATAAAAATCATATGATCATCTCAATAGATGCAGAAAAAACAAACTATAAAATCCAACTTTTTGATGGAAAAAACTCTCAAGAAATTCGAGAAGGAAAGTACTTCAACATAATAAAGACCACATATAACAAACCCAAAGTGAACATTATACTGAACAGAAAAAAGCTGAAAACTTTCTCCATAAGATCTGGAACAAGGCAAGGATAGTCATGTTTAACCACTTTTTTTTCAACATAGCACTGTAAGATGTAGACAGAGCAATCAGGCAAGAAAAATAAATACAAACATCCAAGATAATAAGGAAGAAGTCAAATCATACTCATTTGAAAACATGGTGTTTAAAAACATGTTAAAAGGAAAAGAGGTCTATTTTGGCTCCTGGCTCTGTAAGCTGTACAGGTACCAGCATCTGCTTCTAGTGAGGCCTCAGGAACCTTATGATCATGGTGGAAGGCAAGGAGTGTCAGCATGTCACATGGCAAGAGAGGGAGCAAGAGAGTGGGGGAAGTTCTAGACTTTTAAACAACCAAATCTTGAGAAAACTCACTCATCACCAAGGGGATGGCCCTAAACCAACCATTCATGAGGGATCTGGCCCTATGATCCACTGACCTCCCACCAGGCCCACTTCCAACACTGGAGGCCACATTTCCACATGAGATTTGGAGGGCACAAACATCCAAATCATATCAATGGCACAGAGGAGCTGGGATGGCAGGCAGCCAACAAGCTAAGACCATGGTACTTAATCCTAGGCCAGACCCCAAATGGCACACACACCTTGAGGCTTCTGACAGTGTCTTCTGATGGGAACAGGAGGAGCTATATTTTCATCCTTTTCATCTCTCTATATGTTCCAATTCTTCTGCATTGAACAAGGCTTTTAGAAGAGGGAACTTCAAAGGGGTGGCAGCTGATGGCTTGAAGTTGGCACCACCAACAGGAATATGGGGGCTGTCCAGCCCCAGGGCAGGGTCGGAGGGAACTGGAGTGCCCCTGAGGGAGTCCAAACCTGAACCTTCACTCACAGCTCTCCAGCCACTCCCTGGTAACCAGGGAGGCTCTCTGCCCCCTCACTCTGTGCCTGTGTCTGAGGCTACCTCCATGTTACTATCATGGTCCCACCAGCATCCTGACAGCAACCCCCCTGCCCCAGTTTACCGGGGACTGCAAATGAAATATAACACCAACATACAGTGATCCACTGTGGGTGAGTGACCTTCCAGGGAAGCTTACCCACAGCGCAGCAGGACGAGCCACAGACAAAACCTCTCAGACACAAGGTTAAAGAAGGAAGGAGTTTATTTGGCCAGGAGCATTGGCAGACTTGTGTCTCAAGAACTGAGCTCTCCAAAGAAAGAGTTCTGGGCCCTTTTAAGGGCTTACATCTCCAAGAGTCCACTTGAAAGAGTCATGATAGATTAGGATCTACAGATAGCACATGTGGTTAGAGTGGGGGGTTAATCTTTAACCTCAGGAGAAATGGCCTCTCTCCTCATTCCCCACTTTGAGAACCTCACTCATTGGAGTTCTCACTCTCATGTTCACTACCCAGGTTTTCCTGCGAGACAGATGAATAGTGTTTCATGTAATACACTTGTGCTGAGGTCTTTTGATGAACTAAGGTGGTAACAAAACCTCTTAGAACTGGAGAAATATGGGTAACCTACAGGGAAGTAACATGCAGGTTCATAACGCTATTATTATTATTCAGCCGTGTGTGGACCAGTCAGCTTCTGTGTGACTGGGGCAGGGCTTGTCGTCTTCTTCAGAGTCACTTTGCAGGTGTTGTCCAGGCTCAGTCTTGCCTCCCAGGTCTCAGGTGCTGCAGGTTTTACATGGCTGTGGTGGATCCAGCCTGGGATTCCCTCTACCTTTACAGCTGTAGGAGTGATCAAGACTACGGTCTTGGATCCTTTCCACTGTGTCCCCAAGGGGGCTACATTCCAATCCTTGATCTATACCTGATCGCCTGGGGAGAAAGGGTGAACCGGAGAGAGTAAGCTGACGGGGCACCTCTCATTTACCCAGGCTGCAATTGTTTGTGTAATTTTCCCTAAAGCCTGTAGCTATTGCTGTAACTCAATTTTACCCAGCTCTCAAAGAGTACCTGGGAGTCCCCATAGTATGGGAGGGGGCCTATGATATAATATTTCATAAGGGGAATATCCTGTTCTTTTAGAACTTCACATCTAATCTTAAACAATACCATAGGGAGAGCTTGTACCCACTTTAATCCTGTTTCTTGGCACACTTTCCCTAAACTTTTTTTGATAGTGCAATTCATCCATTCCTCCTTTCCGGAACTCTGTGGTCGCTAAGTGGTATGTAGTTTCCATATGATACCCAATACCTTTGCTGTCTTCTGTACCAAGTCACCCATAAATGCTGGCCCATTGTCTGAGGTGATTCTTAAGGGCAGTCCAAACCTAGAGATGAGATCTCAGAGAAGCACATGAGTTACTTCACAAGCTTTCTCAGTTAGTGGTGGATAGGCCTCCACCCACCCAGAGTATGTACACACTAGAAATAGCAAATACTTGTTACTTCTGCATTGGGGCATCTCGGTGAAGTTTACTTGGAGATCATCAAAGGGGGCTGCTCCATAAGCTTGTATGCTGGGCGGGATGGTTGGACCTTGCCTAGCATTGTGCTGCTGGCAGGTGACATACTGCTGCACCACTGTTTTGTCAAGGGCTGACAGATGTGAGATGTAGAAGTACTGGTCTAACAAATTTTTAAGTGACTCTTGGCCTAGGTGGGTGGACTCATGCACCGCCAGTATGACTGCAGCTCCCAGCAGTTGTGGCACGGCTGTTCTTCCATCTGATAACTGAATCCATCTCTCTTCTATCACCTGCCCTCCCTCAGCCTGGAGAAAGTCCTTCTCTTCTTTAGAATAAGTAGGTACAAGGTCAGGTGCCTGAGGGAGCAGGGGGGCTGTGACTGATGCCCAGTAGGGGATGGATGCTGCTTTTCAAGTCTTTGAGTCAGCTCAGGAGTTCCCCAAGTCAATCGAGGTGGAAGTTCACTGGTGACCTCTGCAGTACATGACCGCCACCTTTTGGGGCTTCCACACTGCCTCTAATAATTGCAGGATCTTTTGCTGATACTTTATGTCTTTTCTCCCAGAGTTCAATAGGCCTTTTTCTTTATATAACACCCTATGCACTTGGAGGTTTAAGAAGGCATATTGAGAGCCAGTGTAAATGTTTACAGTCTTAACTTCACTTAGCTCTAAGGCCCAAGTTAAAGCAATGAGTTCGGCCTTCTGGGCTGAAGTGCTGTGGGGCAACAATTTGGCTTCAACGACAGCGTCCAGGGTTACCACTGCATATCCTCTACACCTCTCTCCTTGTGGGTTGATGAAGCTGCTCCCATCAACATATAGCTCCCAGTCTACTGATATCCAAGGATGGTCTCAGAGGTTGGGCCTGCTAGAATAAACTGAGTCCAACACCTCTGCACAGTTATGTTCAACTGAGCTCTCTGATACCGGGAGTAGGGTGGCGGGGTTCAAGGTGTTGCAAACTTCAGTGGTTATGCGAGAATTTTTACAGAGCAAGCTTTGGTACCTAGTTAGTCTAGCATTCATTAGCCAATGATGTCCTTTGGTATTCATTAAAGTCACCACAGCATGGGAGGCCTTTATGTTCAGGTTTGGCCCAAGAGTCAGCTTATCCACTTCTTGTGCTAGCAGGGCAGTTACTACCAAGGCCCTCAAACACAGAGGCCAATCTTTAGAAACCCCATCTAGTTGTTTAGAGAGGTAGACCACCAGCCTCGGCCAGGGCCCCATGGTCTGGGTCAAAACTCCAACTGCCATATTTTCTCTCTCTGACACATATAGTGTAAATGGCTTTGTCAGGTCAGGTAGCCCTAGGGCTGGGGCCGACATGAGTTTCTCTTTTAAGTCATGAATAGATCATTGCTATTGGGACCCCCATTCGAAAGGTTCCTTGTCACCCCTCTGTGACTCCATACAGGGGCCTGGCCAGTACTGCAAAGTTTGGGATCCATAGCCTTCATAACCCCATAGCTCTCAAGAATTCTCCCACCTGCCTTCTGGTCTTAGGCTCCGAGAGGTTGCAAATGACCTGCTTTCTCTCTGATCCCAGGCTGCGCTCCCCCTGTCAGATAGTAAATCCCAGGTAACATACCTGCTGTCTGCAGATCTGAGCTTTCTTCTTGGACACCTTATACCCACAGTCCTCCAGGTGCAAGAGCATGGTATCCATTCCCTTGGCACATCAGACTGCCATGGGGTGTCCCTGCAGGAAGTCGTCAATGTACTGGAGCAACATGCAGCCTAGGTCTCTAATGGGAAACTTCTGGTGGTCTTGAGTCAGCACCTCCCCGAAGATGGTGGAGGAGTTCTTGAACCCTTGGGGGAGCCAGGTCCAAGTGTATGGAGTGGTGACACCTGACCCCGGGTCTCCCACTGAAAGGCAAACAGTTTCTGGCTCTCAGGGGCTAGTCTGATGCTACAGAAAGTGTCCCTCAGATCTAGGCAGGTGAACCCACTCTCCTCACCTGGCAGCAACCCGAACAACGTGTACAGGTTAGGTACCGTTGGGTGCAAAGTCACTATAGCTTGGTTGACCAAGTGCAAATCCTGTACCAGCCTGTAGTCCTTGGTCCCTGGCTTGGGAACAAGCAGGAGGGGAGTGTTCCATGGAAACTGACAAGGGACTATAATTCCAAAAGCCTTCAGGCTTTTGAGATGGACCTGGATACCTTCAAGAGCTTCTCTGGAAACTGGCTACTGTTTTTGCCTGACCGGCTGGGACCCAGGCTTAACTTCCATGAATACGGGGACCTGGTTGATTGCCAACCCTGGAGGGTTGTCTTCCGTCCACAACTTTGGCCACCACTTAGCCAGAACTGGTCCTATCTCTTGGCCTGGCTCAGTTAAGAAGAGTCTCCATTCCTCCTCCCGAGGAACCATAAGAGCCATGATGACTCCCGTTCCAGGTAGCTTTAGCTGTAAAGAACTGTGCTTTGTAAAAGAGATGGTGGCTCTCAGCTTGCTAAGTAAGTCCTTTCTTAGCAAAGGCAAGGGGCAGTCAGGCATGTACAGAAACTGGTGAATCACTTCATGCCCCCCAACAGTGCAGGGCCAGGGCAAACAGAAAGCTTGCTTTGCCAAAACCCCTGGTGGGTCCAATTATATCACCAGTCTTTGTGGATAAGGGGGTAACTGGGGTGGTTACTACTGAATGTTCAGCACCAGTATCAACAAGAAACTCAATGTCCTTGCCCCTGACTGTCATTCTGACCATGGGATCTTTGGGGGCATATGAGCCTGGCCCCCTCAGTCCAGTAACCCTTCTGCCAGATTGAACAAGGCCCCTTCATCCTTGTCTAAGGCCTCCTGCTCAGAGTCACCTTGTTTCACTTTCAACTGGGGGCACTTGTCCTTCCAGTGTCTTATTTCCTTACAGTCTCCCTTCTTTAACCCTTCCAGAAGGGCTTCCCTGTATCGGTTTAGACTTTGCATACCCTGTCTTTCATTTGGGCCCCACTGGGGGTCTGTTCCTGGTAATTAGATCCTCGCATACTCTTGGGGCTTCGGTAATCAGCTGGAACATGTTTTTCCAGACACTTAGTTGCTACTTGGAGCACTGTCTGCCTTTCCTCTGTGTTAAAGAGATATGTGAGCAACTGGTGGCAATCAGCCCAGGTGGGGTTGTGGGTCTGGATAACAACTTGGAGCAAATCAATTATAGCTTGAGGCTTTTCAGTATAGCATGGGGTATTGTTTATCCAATTGAGGAGATCAGCAGAGGTGAAAGGTTGGTACACCAAGGCATGCCTTTCCACCATATGCCTGTCCTCATCTACCCCAGTATACCATTGCTCTCTCAGGGGCATTTTATCCCAGTTCTAGGCCTTAAACAGGCTGCCAAGGAAGGGGTTTCTGCCGAGGTCTCGCATCCTTTCTTTTCCACTCTGGGTGGTCTAGGGGTGTGTAGGCCTGTGGAAGCTCAGGCACAGTGGGCTCAGGAGTAGGAGGCCTTCCTTTTTGGTGAAAGTAGGGAGTCACTGGCACCATTTCTTGCCATGAATCCTCTGATGTCGGGTAGGAGAGGACTTTAGGAGCCGACTCCACTTGGTGGGTAGAGGGGGATTCTTCCTTGGCTGTCTGTCCCTTTGCCACTAGTACTACTGTTGCCTGTCCTCTTAACCACTGTGGGAGTCTAAAACCGGTTGTAACCAAGTGTCTATGTACGTAAACTGGTCTGGGTGTCCAGACTTATGAGTTACCTTGTGCCATACCTTTGAAACAAGAGACCTGACTAGGCTTCCTTCAGATGGCCAACCCACTTCTAATGCCAGTCAGTCTATCTCATACAAAGTTCTAAGTTTTCCTGCTGTCATAGTAACTCCACAGTCTCCAATAAATGCTTTCTTAAAAATTTTTAAATAGTTCCTAGCAGAGTGGGCTTACTTTATGTTCTACCCATCTTCCTCCCAAGATAAAACAACACTCACACCACAAGAAGGAAAGGGTTTAGGGGTCACTCATTTGCCTCACCTGTCTCAAACTCAAGCACTCACTCACTTTCACTTTCCTTTTTGCAAACAAGTCAAGCCAAATCAATACTGAGACCAAAGTACCAATAAGGGCACATCTTGGGTGATCAGGCCATGCTTCCACTAAAATGGAGTGGACAAGTTCCCAGGACTGGTCCTCCCAGATTCCAGATGTCCAGACTCCAAGCGCTGGTTCCTTCCTGGTGTTTAGCCGCTGCATTGATCCTCCACAGGGGCCTACCATGCACTGCTCTGACAAAGGGTTCCACCAGGGCAAATGCCTATCTGGGAGCACTCTCAGGATCCGCATCACTCAAGCTGGCAGGAGTCCCCTACAGGGATGCTCCATAGGGCAGGACTAAGCCAACTAAGGGGCCATCCATTAATCACCTCGCTTCCCAATCAGGGAACCAAGAAATGTAGCAAGACTAGCCACAGACAAAACCCCTCAGGCTTACAAATCTAAGGGGTCCACGTGAAAAGGTCATGATAGATTAAGATCCACAGATAGCACATGTGGTTAGAGTGGGGGTTAATCTTTAACCTCAGGAGAAATGGCCTCTGTCCTCAACAGGTGGCAGGGATCTCCCTCACTCCCACACAGTCTGTTGATAAATCTAATCACATGACCCTTGCTCTGTGAGAAGCACTGGGAAAGGTTAGGGAACAGTTAACCACTCAGATGTAATGAGCATTTCAACTGCACTCACTCCACCCAGCCTTCAGGTGAGAAGTCCCTAGGTTCTTTCACAGCCCATGCTCTGTTTTTATGCAGCCTGTCTACAGTGGACAGTAAAGTGTCCATTGTGGAAACAGATTTTTTTAAAGTTAGATAATAGGTTATGCTCACACATTTCACATTGGTGCAACTAAAATATAATAATTTATCTTTTTCCGTTGCTATTACTTTTTGTTCAGAGATATCAAAAAAAGACTGGTGTACAGTGTCAGAAAATATTATTTGTATTTTGTCTTATGTACACTGTGAATAGTAGCAACTCAGTGCTGATGAAATAGCCCAATGACCTTACAAAGTACCAGTTTTTCTCTTTTCTCTCTGATTATGTGTGTACTTAGTCATTGTGCTCATGCTTAATTGTTTAGAACCCAGTGTTGGCTGCTTCACTGACAGGTATCAAACCACATTCCACGCAACATCAAAGAGGAAATGTCAAGCCAGTAGGACATAGAATATTTGAATAGAAACCATTGCTTTTTAGTTCAGAGAACATTCTCCCCAGGTGTTTCTCTTTAAATCACATTGATTGAAACTCTATTATATGGCCACCCTATGCAGAGACAACTCTCTGACTCACAGAAGAACACAAAAGAACATGCATGAGCATGGCTGTTGTTACTTGTACTGTTTCACAAGATCTGACAAAAAGGCCATCAGCTTCTGCACTGGAACAGGGTGTCATGATAAATCTGTCATATTCGGAACACTCATCACAGATGCACAAGAATATACATGCAGTCCAAGGGCAGTGTGCTGGACAAGATAATTAAGTAAAATAACTTTCTATTTTTAGATTTGTACAATTTGTTTATTATATTATTATACTAAAGCTAAACATAGAAAGTGATTAAATTCATCATCTTGTATAAGAACAAAAATAGCCCTTAAATGATGGTTTTGTTTTTGCTTCTTTTTGTTTGCTTTGTTTTTTGTTTTGTTTTGTTTTGTTTTGTTTTGTTTGAGACAGAATTTCACGCTTTTGTTGCCCAGGCTGGAATGCAGTGGCCCAATCTCAGCTCACTGCAACCTCTGCCTCCCAGGTTCAAGTGATTTTCCTGCCTCAGCCTCCCAAGTAGCTGGGGTTACAGGCACCTGCCACCAAGCTTAGCTTCGGTTTTTTGTTTGTTTGTTTGTTTGTATTTTTAGTAGAGACGGGATTTCACCATGCTGGCCAGGCTAGTAACGAACTCCTGACCACAGGTGATCCACCCGCCTTGGCCTCCCAAAGTGCTGGGATTACATGCGCCTGGACAAATGAGGTTTAAAAAACATTACTACAGATGCATAAATAACTTATTTAAATACAAATAACACATCTAAAACACCAAAATGAAGCATGACAATTTTATGTAATAATTGAAAAGGCTTTTTATAAGTATAAAATAAAACATAAGCATAATTTAGAACAATAATAACAACACATTTGCATGTTTGTTTGTTTTTTTGAGACGGAGTCTCACTCTGTCACCCAGACTGGAGTGCAGTGGTACAATCTCGGCTTACTGCAACCTCTGGCTCCTGGGTTCAAGCAATTCTCATGCCTCAGCCTCCCTACTGGTGTGCACCACCACACTCAGCTGATTTTTGTATTTTTAGTAGAGATGGGGTTTCAACATATTGGCCAGACTGGTCTCAAACTCCTGACTTCATGATCCACCCACCTCAGCCTCCCAAAGTGCTGGGATTACAGGCATGAGCTATCGCGCCGGGCCTGCATGTTTTATTTTTTCAGAAAGTTTAAACAGATACAAAATAAAAATTGATTAGAGACTAAATAATGGATTATAATTTATTTTGTAAGGGAATAATTCAGTTTAAAAACATCTCCAAGAAATCAAAACTAACAACAAAAAAAAAGAAATTTAAAATGCAAACAAATATTGCCTAAAAATAAAAGTTCTCAATTCGATTTATAATTTGTGAACTGTGATTAGATATGGGTTGAGAAGTTTATATAGATCATTTCACCTACTACTGAATAGGCAGTAAATATTTCCATAACATATTTCTGAGGGTGTCAATTGAGAGAGAATTTCACAGCAGGTAAAATAAGAGAAGAAAACTGAAAAAGCTCCCAAGAGCATGTGGAGGCAACACTATGACCCATTTCTTTCCCTGAAATGGCAAAAACAAAAGTGCAGTACCCTGAGTGAGATTCTGCTCATGAGAGAAAGCACCCCGAGGAGGCTCACGTGGGTGTGAAAAACATCATTTAGATAAAAGGCTACAAAAACGACATGCTGTGTATCAGAAGGTGCTGCTGTCCTTTCCTGCCCACTACCACTGGGCAGTGCAGTTATGTTGTTATCTCGTCCAGCCCCCCACGCTGTCAGGTGAAGATTTTGTCCAGCCCACTGCCACTGGACTGTATGTAAGGTGATATTTAGCCTGCTGCCACTGAACCATTTCTCTACATAAGGTGGCTATGCTCCAGCCTGCCACCACTGAACACTTACCCCTATATTTAAACTTCTACTAAACCTCGTATCTCTTTTGCTGGCTCTGAGACTCTTTTTTGGCTACTTGAACTTGGTGCCTTCCCTATTGAAGTTAATAGGAGTTTGGCACAGCAAGTAGCCTATGAGCACAATAAAACTAAGATCAGGGACGGGGAAATCCATGGGTGGAATCCCAGCCTGTCCATCCACTTTGTTGTTGAGCTCAATAGCCACTATCCCTGAAGGATGGGCCCCACTGCATAAGTACAGGGACATCCTGACAATGCTGAAGGATCTGGAGGAGTTTTTGCAGGGTGGGTATTTGACTGAGCAAGAGTCAGATACTAGAGTGAAAGCAGCCATGGCTGGCTGGCAACTTCCAACTATGCACCAAGCATCCAGGGAGGCTCTGCTCACAGCGCAGGCAAGGGTTCATCAGTTGCAGGATGAACTGTCATTAGAGAGAGATGCCAGACAAAACAGAGACCCTGGATTGTTAGGTAGCATGTTTGAAGGGTCAGCAACTCTTATGCACACACAGGGAGCAGACCCATAGTACTTGCCCTCACTAGAAGATTACAGTGCACCAGAATGCAGGGCTGCATTGCAGTGGAATTGGTGACGCTGAGAAATACGTTCAGACAGAAGGTGAGAGAGTTGGTTGCAGGGTGCCTTCTCCATCTATGGGACATGGAGGTGGAGGACATTATATTCTCCAAACTGCAGATGAGTAGAATGACATTCATCATAAACCACCTGGCCCTGAAGGCCATGTGTTGGTGGCACCTGTAATGGGGATCAGACTATATCCCTCAGCTGGGTGGTTGTGGGCTGCAAGGTAGCCTGGCCAAATGAGGCTGATGTCCATGTCTTCTCCGTGATGGCAGATTGTGAAGAAATTGAAGTACATCCTTCAGGAACTAGGGATAAGGCATGCTACCTTTAAGGAGCATTACTGTGGGTCCTTACAATGAGTTCTCACTGCCAGCATAAAAGATACTATCCTACAGTCAGTACTCAACCAAGAGTGTGTCTATCCTGTGCCCCCTGGTAGGACAGCCACTATCTCAAAAAGCCCTGGTGGCCACTGACTTAGGAGAAATGGAGAAAGTGCATGGGCAATAAGTGTGCACTGCCAGGATTAAAGACAAGGGAGCCAAAGGGAAGAACACAGCCATGGGGCCCATCCGGGTAACCCAGTGACAAATGTAGCATGACCTGGTCATGGCAGGGACACCAGCCATGTAAATAGATAAGCAGTCTAGCACTGTTCTAGTCAGATTGGGGTGGAAGCTCAAAAGGGGGCCTCAGGTTCAGCCTATGGGCTCTCCTGCAAAGAACTGGCAGGTACCAACCTCTGTAGACTAGAATTAATGCCAAGGCCCTGAAAACCCAGTAAAAGCAATGGTGGCCAGGGTATCTGGGGACTGGAGGCCACAGAGACTGGAGGCTAACTATGTATTTGTCATCTAAGAAAAAACAGACTGTTTGTCCTACTACTGGATACTGGAGTCGAATGCACTCTGACATGTGGTAACTTTCATCACTTTTAAAGGCCTATGGCAGCAATAGATGGTTATGGAGGAGGGGCCATGAAAGCCAAACAGGTTGAACTAGAATTACAAGTTGAGAGACTGCCACCAAAACCCTATTTAGTATACATAGCTCCTATCATGGAATACATCTTGGAAATGGATATTTTATCAGGCCTGACCTTGCAAACAACTGCCAGGAAATTTCAACTGAGAGTCAATATGGTAAAGCATGCAATTGGGGGAAAGTAAAATGGACATGGGTATAGTTGCCAACCCTACAGCAAGTAGTAGCACTGAAGCAATACCACCTGCAGGGGTGGAAATTAGGACATCCCAGGGACTGTTAAGTAGTTAGCCCAGGTAGACATTATAAGGCCAGGATACAGCCCATGCCACAGCCCTATATGACCTGTGTGAAAGCCTGATGGGACATCAAGAATGAAGATAGATTGCTGGGAATTAAATAAGATGGTTCCCCCAAAGTATACAGCTGTTGTCAATATTGCCTCCCTTCTGACATGAGTAGGAGAATTTCTACACACATATTTTTTGATCAATTTATCCAATGCCTTCTTCGGCACACTCATTACTCCAAAGAGTCAAGGCCAATTTGCGTTCACCTGAGAAGGAGAACAATGAACTCTCTCCATCTTGCTCCAGGGATACCATTCTGGAGGGAGTATAGATTTTCATTACATTGATAATATCTTGCTAACTTTAAAGACTTTTTCCAGCTTACCAACTGCACCCCCAAGCCTGTGACCTTGACAACAGAGGGTAGGTGGTCAGCATGGACAAAGTCTAAGGTTCAAGCTTCTCAGTCAAATACTTTGGTGTCATTTGGTCAGGTAAGACTAAAGTTGTTCCATCTGCCTTTATGAATAGAGTGCAAGCCAACCCATGTCCTGCCACACCAAAGCAGTTGGAAAGCTTCTTAGGCCTGCTAGGGTATTATTTTCCTCCCCATTTGGAGAAATTTCTTAGGCCCCCTATACCACTTAGTCAAGAAGGGGGTGTCTGGGATTGGTTCACAAGGAAAGACGATGCCTTTGAACAAGGTAGTCATAGTGAAACTGTGGTAGGCCAGGTCTCCAAAAGCTGAACAGGCAGGCCTCCATCACAAGTGTTTCAGCACTGACTGAGTGGTCAGGTTAAATATTAAAGGCTGAGAGAGCTGGTGCCCTTACACAGAGGCTGAATCATGTAATAAAGGCCCATCAAGAGTCTTGCCCAGGTCTTCCTGGGCCTTGAAGCATGACAAGATAATGAAGGATTGCTAACATTCTTCATACTAAGACCCATTCAGGATTAAACAAGTTTTATTGGCAGTCAGAAGGAACTCCCCAAACCTCCACAACTTAATGGGAGACAACATAAGTATAATCACTTTTGATAAGGGTAATGATCTTTGATAAGGGTAATCAACTTTGGCACCTGAACTTATCTAGATTTAGTACACTTACTGAGCCTCTGGAAGAAGGTCCCCAAGACTCAGACTTTAGCTATAGATTAGAAGAAATTAACTACTTATGTCTTTAGATGAATGCACAGTTACAGGTAGACACATAGCTTAGAAGCACTGGAAAACTTTGTAATTTTGAGTTGGTTTGGACATATTTTCACTGTCTTTTCCCTGTGCCTGGTTTGAGGAACAAACTCTCTTCTTTCCCAGTTCATCTGCATCTCATTATTGGGCCATGAGAATAAGCAGCCTGACCCTCAGTTTGGTCCAGGAACAAAACAAATACAAGCCTTGTGGGGAGGGTCTAGTGCAGGAACAGTCTTGTGAGGTGAACATAGACAGGTACCCTGAGGGTTCTGGGTGAGACCTGTGGCAAAGTCTAGGTCAGAAATGTGTGCCTTCAGGATTCTGGTCCCAACTATGGAAGGGAACTGAAGTTGGATAATGGTGTAATGAAACAACTTTGTGCTGCATATCATGCTCTGTGGTCGCTGGGGGATGTTGCAGAGTGGGTCCCAGTGCTGCCATGCACCCAGTGTCCATGGCAGGTTGGCTGAAGGCTGCTATCTGGAGAATGAAGACTGAAAGTGCCCAGACACAGACCATGACCAGATGGCATGCATGCCTGTCACAATGGAGCACATTAACCAATAGCCCCTTAAGCACAGAGCTGTATTTGGTGCTTGGCCCTATCACCTATGTGGCAGCTGAAGGGCAGTCTTTGATAGAGGCCATTGACCTCTATGGGTTTCCTCCTTCATACAAGATGGACAGGGCCCAATTCCTGACACACCTTTGCCTCAGCCTGAGACTCATGGAAGCCTGGTGTTTTCCTTGCCACAGGACCTGCCCACATTATTAGTGACCCTAGGAAAAGAAAACCAGTCCTCTAATGGTTCAATTTCCCACTCTATGGGGGAAGGGTCTAGAACAAGATATACAGTTCACACTTCTCCTGCATCCTACTCCCTCTTATACCTCCAGAATAATGAGTCCTGATCCTCTATTACTCAACGGGCAATCATCCTCATTGTGGATCATTGTAGTAGGCTTGGTGTCTTGCTCTGTCCTTCTGTGGCACAGAGCGGGTCAATACATTTGGTACTGTAAACCAGGCATCAGGCCATTTCCAAGGGTGTGCTCCAATAGAGCAACACAACTTTCTGTGTCTTGCTAAAGGGTCATGACTTGCCCTTGCTTGTATCCACTAAACATCTCATTTTCCACCCATAGATGATGTGCAGAAAACTTCTTTGCTGACTGGACACAGTCAGTGACCTTTCTCCAGAACAAAATAGGCTGCTGATCTCATGGAGAGCTGCTCCTTTCCTCCACTAAGGGCCTGCCATGGCACAGCCAAGATTAACTCCCAAGCACTGGGAATAGCCTACCAGTTGTTATTGCAGTCATGATTTCATTGTTGCTGTAGTCTGTCCTGCTGTTGTGGCATCTGGCTACAATGCTCCTTTGCATACCTGGCCGCAGGAAAGTTTTTTAAAATGGCATTATCAGAATGTGGAGGCCATTCCAGTATTCTGGGATGGGCTGTAGGGTAAACACACCTGAGAGCAACAACTGAAGCATACCCTGAGAATGACCTTGTAGGCAGATGCATCTGAATATGTGTTTCCTGCTAGGAAATCTGGGAGCGGCCACCTTGGAGACTCGTTCCTCATCTGTAAGGCATATTTGAGCCCCCGATCTGTCCTATGGGATTGAAGTCCTGGGTTTTATGTTAAATAAAGTTTGCCTTGAGGAGGTTATTAAGGGTAGGGTGTAAGTGAAAATGCTGTATAACCTGCATGCTGTTAGCAAATGGTTGCAGTTCTCCTGCCTATCCTACTGGCACTGAGCTGCACAGTTATCTTGTCCAGCGTGCCACCCCCTAGACTGTATGTAAGGTGAGTACCTTGTCTGGCCCATCAGCTCTAGACTGTATGTGATGCAGATACCTTTTCCAGCCTGCCAGTCCCGGACTGTTTCTGTACGGCAGCTCTCCTGCCCAGCTGATCACCACTGGACTCTCCCCAGCATGGGAACCCCTATTAAACCCCATGGATCATTTGCTGATGCTGAGTCTCTTCTTTAACCTCTTTAACCTGGTGCCTTCTTCATTGTAGTTAATGAGGTTTGGCCCAACATGATGTTATAAAGGTGACCAAAATTCAATAAACATTATTATAAATAAAATAAATCTTAAAAAAAAAAAAACTTTTCTGGAAACCATCACTCTCAGCAAACTAACACAAGAATGGAAAATCAAATACCACATGCTCTCACTCATAAGTGGGAGTTGAACAATGAGAACACATGGACACAGAGAGGGGAACATCACACACCGGGGCCTGTCAGGGGATAGGGGATAGGGGATAGGGGAGAGATAGCATTAGTAGAAATACCTAATGTAGCTGACAGGTTGATGGGTGCAGCAAATCACCATGGCACATGTATACCTATGTAGCAAACCTGTACATTCTACACATTTATCCCAGAGCTTAAAGTATAATAAAAGAAAAGAAAAGAAAAAAAAAAACAGCTTCTGTTGGCTTCTTACTCTTCCTTTTCTCACTTCCCTACTGTGCTTCCAGTGATCACCGTTCCAATAACTTGTGCTAACCCTAGCCTAACCCTAAACCTAAACTTGCACTCATGTTAGGCGTCATAATAATACAATTTAAAACAAACAGTAAACCTTTCAACAAATAAGATATAATACATGTGGCCAAAGATTAAGATATGTTATATTTCATGAATATAATTTTCTTATTATTAAGCCATTATACTATCATAATAATGTCCATCATAGAGTCATAAACAACAATCAATTAAATAGCTCTTTAAGCACACCTTTACATATGCAGTTACATTCTTGTGCATGTGGAAAGAGTGTATTTTGAACTTGAGGATTTTGATAACACCCTGTTCTAGTGCACAAAGGATGGCCTTTTTGTCAGATCTTGTAAAACAGCACAAGTAACAATAGCCATTCCCAATCACATTCTCATGGGTCTTCCAGTGCCTGAGAGATGTTTCTTCATAGAGTGGCCACAGAATAGAGTTCTGCTCAATGAGGTTTAGAGAGAAGTTCCTGGCAATGGTGGCCTTCTCTGAATTAAAGAGAAATGGCTTCATACCTAATTCCCTATGTCCTGTTAGCTTTACATTTTCTCCTCGTTGCTGTTTGGAATATGGTTTGAGGAAATGAAAACAAACTGGTATTCAATAAGACCACTGCACTATGGCATCAGTCCTGGGATGCTACCTATTCACAGTGAAAATAAGACAAATACACATATTGTATTCTGATGCTATCCAACAGTCTTTTCTTGGTACATCTGAACACAAACTCATAGCTACAGAATGAGATGCATTATTGTATTTCAACTGTACCAATGCTAAATGTGTGAACTACCCAACTTTGTTGCATCTATTTCCAAAAATTGACACTCCACTTTCTACTCTAGACAGGCTGGGTGAAAATGGAACATTGACTGTGAAAGAACCTGGGAACTTTCCTGCTAAATGCTGGTTGGAATGTTTGAGGATAAAATGCTCACTGCATCTGACTGGCCAACTGCTCCCCCATTTTTATCAGTGCCTCTCACAAAGTCAGAACCACAGGACTACACTGATCCATAGGCTGGGTGGAAGTCAGGAAGGGCTCTGCCACCTGTGGCTCAGCTTCCCTGGAAAGTCACCCATCTACTGTGGATTAAAACTAAGCTGAGGTTATATTTTGTGATCATCTCCCAAGATACTGGAGTATGAGTAACCACAGCACCTGCCAATCCTGCCTAGTACAGTCTCCCCAAGGCATTATCACCCCCAACATCTTGTCTGACAACATGACATCTTAAAGCTGTGCCCACAGAGTTTGCTTCAGCCACCACCCCATCTTCTCACTGCCCCTGATCTAGGCCTAAGAAAGTACAATAAGCTCTGTTTCCCAGCAGCTGATGGTCTGCACTACTGCTAAATAAGTTCCCTAAGTCATAAAGACCCAATACCACTTCCCTAATCCTCAAAATGGACCACATTCCCCACATTCCCTTTTTATCTCCGTTATATATTTTCTTGAGATGACATCACCACTAACTACCTTATGACCTCAAAGTGATTTTTAAAAACTCACTTCCACTTTAATTCCAGAAGTATTCCCCATATTTTCTTTCAGTAGGTCATATCTACCTCTCTGAGAAGAATGTCAATATCATGTTTCTCTGTCTCCACATCCGCCACAGAGCTGGCTACCTGGTTCAATCCTCTGGATCATGAGACTCTTTCCCTCTTATCTCAATTAAGTGGTCAGAATGTTGTATTTAAAGCTTTCAAATGGATACAAACTTCTCAGTTAAAACTACTTCTCATTGCATTAAAGAATTCCATCCCACTCATCAGAACCAAGAGAGCCCTGTGTGACATGACCTTGGGTGGAGAGAGCGCTGAGAAAGTTGCAGCCACAGCACAGGCGTAGGAGAAAAGTTGTAATGAATGTGAAGCTGAGGATGAAGAGACAATGAGAAACTACAAATAATTAGAAAATAAAGCAGACAAGAACTATGTCTTCTAAATTCATGGAGCCAATTGTGCTGCCTGGATACAGATGTTCTCTCGCTACATGTAGAAGTAATGTCACTTCTGGACTGGATGTTTCAGTCTCTTACCTGGAGCTACAAATACATTTCAATAGGAATACTTTACTACTAATTCCAGAGCATTGAATAAACACCCAGAATTGTCTTGGTTGTTAGTTTACTCCATATACATGTTACAACAACACCTTGATTCATGAGGCCTCACAAGTTTTCACCTGATTCAACTGTTACAGTATAGTCAGAAAACCTTATGATGCTACTTATAAAAAGAGAATGGAACAATTAAAAATACAGTTCTTCAATTGAGTAGAAAAAATGGAATGTATACATTAAATAAAATATAACTTATTATACTTACCGTGGAATTACATCTTTGAATTAATTTCTGAATACCATTAAATTTCATAAAAGTGTCCATTAGCAGATTATATGAACAGAACTATTAGCAGAATATATAAACAAAACCTAATAAATGCTGGAACATGTAAATCATGTAATAGTTCTTACATGAGTAATAGGCAAAAAACACAGGTCTTGTACTAAGGGAGCCATATTTTTGAATAAATGAATTCAATGTAGAGACCATCAATTTATTTCATTATCTGTGAGGTTTCTAGATTGCTAGTAAAACATCAACTCTTTTAAAATAATCTATTTTGTTCTAATATTTTCTGTTTCTTCTTCTCATTCACAAGATAGAAACTCTCTCTCTCTTGCTTGCATACACACACACACACACACGCACATTAATTGTTCCATAGTGCTCATACTCCTAAACTTTAGATTTGCATATTTGTATATTTGTTATTATAAATAAAATCCAAAACTCTCTGTGCTTGTGTGTGTGTGTGTGTGTGTGTGTGTGTGTATCATTTATTTATTTATTTTTGAGGTGTAGTTTCGCTCTTGTTGCCCAGGCTGGAGTGCAATGGCAGGATCTTGGCTCATCACAACATCCACCTCCCAGGTTCAAGTGATTCTCCTGCCTCAGCCTCCCAAGTAGCTGGAATTACAAGCATGTGTCACCACATCTCGCTAATTTTTGTATTTTTAGTAGAGACAGGTTTTCCCGTGTTGGTCAGGCTGGTCTCGAACTCCTGACTTCAGGTGATCTGCCTGCCTCAGTCTCCCAAAGTGCAGAGATTACAGGCATGAGCCACCAGGCCTGGCCCTCTGTGTATATTTTATAGGCCCAGAGGAGTGGCATGTAGAAAAGACATTATAGGATCAAATGTTATAGAAAGATTATAGTTTATTATTATACTCCTACAAAATTTTTATTATAGCCATGATAAAGTCCCAGTAGTTACAATAAAAGAATAAAATACAACTTATGGAATTAATATTTTTGATATATGGAATTAATACTCTTGGAACTATTTAGAGTTTAACACCACTGGGAATAAAAATTGCTAGAGATGGGGCTATGTTATCCAATAGTATGTAATTATCATATGCTATCTAGAATCTTAAGCGAGGTTAATAGGCTAATATTTTTGCAGGATAACATGTCATTCAATACACAACAGTGTTAAAAAAAGTTTAGTTTTAATTGTTTAAACAAATTAAGTACACACATAGATTAAATAAGACATTTCAAAATCTGCTGTATCCTCAAAGGCTAAAATGTAGATTACAAACCCTCACAAAGCATTCTTGTCTTTCTGATACCATGCTCTATGTAAAAAATGGGCGTCCTTTTTTAAAAAATCTGAGGTTAAGTATTTAGAAAATTGAGTTCACAATAAATCTACATCCTAACTGATAGGAGTTATATCTGAACATTTCTCTAACATATGTGAAAATTTCTTTACTGCGACTACACCAACTAACATTCAGGACTTCTAACTATTACTACTATAAAGGTGTATCCAAAAAGCCCAGCCTTTGCTCCTGAATAACTCGTTGGTAAAACTATTTATTTCTAAATCTCAGAGTGCCCCTGTCTCATAATTTAATGCAGAAGAATTGTATCCTGAATACCTGACTCATGCATGACTTACAATACTGTTATATGTCAAATCTAAGAGCACCCACATTCATTTAGATTTTTGTACCCTTAATCTTCCATGTGAATGATCTTCACATAATATATAAGAGCCTGTAGTAGCTAATGGATAGCACAAATCCACTTCACACTTTTACTTAAATGTTACAAATGAAGAAAAAGCATCAGATAACTCGAGAGTTTAATTATATTAATAAGATTTGCTCAAATAATTTCAAATACTATCATTACCAAAAAAGTATACACCGAATATATCTATCGCTCCATCAATCTCTGGTTTTTGAAACATACAATTAAATTATTTTATTGTTTGGACTTTGGATTATTCTTCATAATAAACACTCTGATTTAGAGTAATGTATACCACTGTGAGTCTCTTAGTTCTTTCTAGGGTGGTTAATCCAATTTTTATTTTCATTTATCAAATTTTCAGAGTTGATTTTTTTAAATTAATTTCCCACATTTATTGTGCCTGTAAAGTTTCTTTCCAGTATAAGCTCTCTGGTGTTTTTTAAAGTATACATTTTGAACAAAGGCTATTCTACAATTATTTCATTTGTAGAGGTTCTCACTCATAGGAATTATCTGTTGAGTAAGATTAAAGAATCAATTAAAGGTTTTGCTAACTGCTTTATGTTTATAATTTTTTCCAGTGTAATTACTCTGGTGTCTTCTGTGGTGTACAGCGTGTACAAAGGTCTTTTCAAAATAATTATGTGTATAAGATTTTTATACAGTACTTATTTTCTAATGTTGAGGGAGGTGTGAGCATGAGTTGAGGGTTTTGCCACATTTTTTGAATTTGCAGTTTTTCTCTGCTGTGAATTCTTTTGTGTTGAGTAAGGTTTTAGCACCTTTTAAAGGGTTTGCCACATTCTTTATAGTTTTAGTTTTTCTCTGCTATGGATTCTGCAATGTTGTGTAAGGGTTGAGTACTGGTTGAAGGCTTTGCCACATTTATTAAATTTGAGTGGTTTCTCTCCAGTATGAATTATCTGATGTTTAGTAAGGAATGAGCCCTAGTTAAAGGCTTTGCTACATTCTTTACATTTGTAGAGTTCCTCACCAGTATGGTCCAGGTGAAAGATGATGGTGGCCTGACTTGGGGATGCAGAAGGTGGGATTGGCTGACTTACTGACAGATTGGATGGGATGGTAATGGGGATGGGGATGGGGATTGGGTGGGGGCAGGAGACTCCTAGGTTCTGGAAGAATCATGAAATGTTTATTGAATGAAGGATAAATGGATATTGTTGCTGTTGCCCAGGTACTGATATGTGTCCGAGGCTTTACATAATCTATTTCAGTTACTCCTCACTAGAAGGCTAAAAACTAAGCATGATCTCCACATTGAAGATGAGGATGCTGAGGCTCAGAGAGGTTCCGTGACTTGCCCAAGATAAAAGGAAAAAGATAAAAGGAAGAGCAGGATTGAAACTCAGGCCTGTTTGACCCCAGGTGCGGGCTCTTCGGAACTCCATCCCACCCAGCCCAGCAGGCATGCACCTAGTGGGGGAGACAAAGCCACTGCAGGGTCACGGCCCAGGAGTATAAAAGGCATATATTTGTTTTTGGTTGAAACCCCACTGGTCTATAGCCCTGGTTTGGGCAAGATGGGAAAGTGGGAACCAGGAGGCAGATACTAGCTCTTAAGGCCTAGTTAAGCTATCAACTGGCCATGTGTGCGTGGAAACATCTCATCACGCTTTAGGGCTTCCATTTCTTTCTTTGGACTGGTTAATTGGGAATGGCATCTCTGAGAAGCTGAAATTCACCTTAAAAATATAAAAATATTTTAATATCACCTTAAAATCTATTAAATATTTTAAATCCTACCTAACATTGTTTTAATAACCAAGCGAGTTAGAGAGAAATGCCACACTTTGAGATGAATTAGGGAGTCCTTTATTAGCCGGCGACAGAGAGACAGCTAACGCTCAAAATTCTCTGGGCCCCTAAGAAGGGGCTAGATTTTCTTTTATACTTTGGTTTAGCGAGGGGAGGGGGATTCTAGCTGTAGTAATCTTACAGAAGTAAAACAGGCAAAAAAGTTAAAAAGACAAATGGTTACAGGAAAGCAAACAGCTCCAGGTGCAGGGGCTTAAAATCATCACAAGGTGATAGGTATGGGGGCTCTGCGTGTTATCTGCGGGACACAAACGCAGGGGCTTTATGGTACTATCTCCTGAGCCAATTCCTGGGAACTGCGAACATTGCTTGCCTCAGTACCTTATCAGTTAATTGGGCTCTTTGATATGCTGAGAGTCAGCTTGCACAAGTTAAGTCCTTGAGGAAGGGGGTGGGTAAGGAGCCCTTGATGTCTTGCAAATGAAGGAGCCAAAAGGAGTCCCTCTAGTTTTCTCAGCTAAGGGAGAGTCTATTCATGTTAAAACAAGGTGAGGTATTATAACATGGCATTTTAATTCAGACACTTCAAGATCCCTCTTGGAAAAACCATCCATAATTTCAGCATGTTTCTGGAGCTGGGGCCTTTGGTCAGAAAGGATAGGAGAATGAAAATTGAGTTGTGATTCAGGGTAGGGGTGCCAAGGTGCACCTCAGTGAGCTGAATGAGGCTGGGTCTCAGAACTCCTGAGCCCAGGCCAGGTCTCCAAGGTTGGTGAGGGGAACTTCTTCCAGAACCCCTCCACCCAGCCCTGACTCCTGAGAAGGAGATAGTGTGCTTCAGGTGGCAGAGCCCAAGTGCCCAGGTTATAGGCAGGTTTTCTCATGCCTCACTCACCAGAGATTACCTTTATCTTATATCCTGCTAAATCACAGAGGTTTGGGGAGTTCCTTTATGCCCCCAATATAACTTGTTTGTGGAGATTGGGGGAGTTTCTTCAGACCCCCAATAAAAATTGTTCAATTCTAACCAGGTACTGTTAAGAATTTCTTTGTTATCTTGTTATGCTTCAAGGCCTAGGAAAGCCCTAGGCACAATTCTTGGTGGGCTTTTGTTACATTCCAGGCTTTGTGTAAGGACACTGTTTGGACGAACAGAGGCAAGATGGCGCACTTCCGGGTTCTTCATCACCAACTTTTCCCACTGGTGCGAAAATGCAGCCGGCGCCCAGGAAGGTGCAGACCAACCGGGCATGTGCCAGGTGACGTCAATCCGAAGAGACCAAGATTTACCTTGGTCGCACCTGCAGAACGCCCACCCCCCCCCCCCCCCCACATGCCCGTGCCCCGCCTATTGCCCTCCCACTCCCAGAAAAGCCACTCCCTGCGAGCCTGCCGCGCGGACTTCCCAGCCCTCCACTCCTGTCGGGACTGCATTAGGAACTCCTCCCGAGAGCTCAACAGGGCGACTCTCTTGGCCTCCTTTGCCAGAGGCCGACAGACCTCTCCCTACCTACCTTCTTCCCTGAAGCTAGGTGACCAAAAATAAATTTGCACTTTTGCTCCTACCCTTGCCTACTCACTGGTTCTTTTGTGCTCGCTCTGGTGGTCTTAGAAAAACAAATCAGACACTGGCTCTGTCAGCTTTTAGTATTTAACTTAACCACTCAGTCAGTGCTGGAACAGTTGTCATGGAAGCCTGCCTGTTCAGCTGTTAGTGAGACCTGGGCTGCCACAATGAGGCTGTACAACTCCCCAACAGGAACCAATATCGTGGCAGGTGTGGTGGGTCAGCTGGGGAGACAGACAGCAGGATGCAGGAGTGACAGGTGGTGCAGCTATGCTGAGCCTCCTGTAAAGGCAGCAGAGAAGGCCCTGGCAGGGCAGCATGGCCCAAAGCCTCCCAACCCCTCCCATAGGCCTTGACCCTTCTAGACTCACCAGACCCAGGCCTAGCCCCTAGTTGAGACTGGGGAAGGCAGAGAAACCAGGGCTAGTCGGGAGAAGTGGATTTCCTGGGTTCTGGGTCTGAGGATTGGGGGCATCCATCCTCAGGTGAAAGCCTTCTGCTCTCTAGAGAGCTTCCTCTTTGGTAGCCCTGCTCCTTCTAGGAAAAATGTCCTCTCTTATTCCAACCCCAGGAGACCATAGATTTGGGGTCTGGAGAGATCTTAAAGAGCCCTCCTTCGACAGAAAGGGCAGCAGAGGGGCTGAGAGGGAAATGGCTTGCCAAAGGTCATAGGGCAAATCTGAAGCAGAACCAAGATGGGAGTCCCAGGGGGCTCTTTCCAGGATCCCATGGATGACAGGTCAAGTGGTGAGGGAAGGAGGGAGCCTCTGCAAGTGGGAGTGGATGCTAGGGCTCACAAAGGTCTAACAGTTGGGAGCGGGGTTGGAACTATGGCTGCAGCAGTACCTTTGGAGAGCCCAAATCGGCCAGGATTCGGCGGGGCCCAGCCCTGTTCCATGTTTAGAGAGGGATCTTTGAGCATCCATCTTCATAAATTTGAGAACAGGGTCACTGAGAGGCAGCCTCCGAGGTGGCAGAGTGTATTAGTTTTCACACTGCTATGAAGAAATACCTAAGTCTGGGTAATTTGTAAAGAAAAGAGGTTTAATTGATTGACAGTTCTGCATGGCAGAAGAGGCCTCAGGAAACTTATAATCATGGTGGAAGGGGAAGCAAACACGTCCTTCTTCACATAGCAACAGGAGAGATAAGTGCAGAACAAAGAGGAAAAGGCCCCTTATAAAACCATCAGATATCGTGAGAACTCACTCACTATCATGAGAACAGCATGGGGGAACCACTCCTATGATCTAATCATCTCCCAGGAGGTCCCTCCCCCAACACATGGGGATTAAAATCAAGATGAGATCTGGGTGGGGACACAGAGCCAGATCATATCACAGAGCCAGAAGAGCTGAGCAGTAGGATCTTAGTAAATGTTCATTAAATCAAACACTTGCACAAGGCTGGCTTCGGAGGTGCCACCTGTGCAGTGGCAAAGGTCCCACACTCAGAAGGGACCTGAACTTGGTTTAATGTTCTGCTATTACTGTCTTGAAATTCTTAACAATTTTTGAACAACGTACTCCACATTTTCAGTTCACACTGGGTCCCGTAAATTATGTACCCAGTCCTGCCCCTGAAGCAAAGACATGGTTTGTTCATGAAGGGCCCTCCCTACTCCTCCCTGCCCATCAGACTCCAAGGTACCCTAAGTGAAGGGGAACACACAGCTAGGAGAAGGTGGTGTTCGATGATGATCTTGGAGGTCTCACCTGAGCATGGCTGGTGATGCACATGTGTGGGTGGAAGAATTTGGCTGGTCTCTATTCTGGCAGCCTCCATCCCATGCACAAGGCCTGCACTTTGTCTCTCTCTCCCCCTGTGTCCCCCTACCTGACTCAGACCAGAAGTGTAGACGGGGGGTGGACACTGAGCCCTAGTGCTCCTGGGCCCAGCTGCAGTTCCCTGTTGATGGGGGAGATTTGGCCCCTCTGACTACTCCTACCCCATCCCCACTGTGACAGGAGTTGGTGAAGGGACAGGGTGGGAGGCTTAATTAACAGCCAGGCCAGACAGCAGGCAGTGAGGCAAAGATCGGGCTGACTTTTCCTGCTACAGATCTGCTCTCCAGAAGAGGTATTCATGGACTGGCTTAGGCTGTGATTTGTCTACTTTAGGAATATTCTTAACCCCTCCTGGGTCACTTGCCATCATCAGACTTCTCTCTCAGAGCACAGAGCTCCAGACTGTTGCCCCTCCCTGTCCCTTCCTCCCCAGTCCCTGCTTTCCTCCCTGCAGCTGAGAAGGTTAGAGTTTTCTCAGGGATGGGGCAAGTTGACTTCTGCCAAGGAAAACTCCCAGGCCCCTGTGCCCCATTCTTTGTCCTGCCCTGTGCTTTCTCCCTCTTCACTTCATCACAGCTCTGGACTCAGCAAAGTGGCAGAAGGGGCCTCACCTCAGCCCTTCTTTTCATCTTATAAAACTGGAACATTAGACTCCCTCATCTGAGGGAAAATAACTAACCTGCATCCTGAGAATAAGATGGGAAGCTGCAGTCCTGGCTTCCAACCTCTGGTAGAGAAGGATCCCCTGCTTGCCTGACTTTGAGGCCCCATTAGGGGCAAGTTTCCAGCAGGGTGTCCCATACAGCACCCAGAGCCCCTCAGTATCATGGGGTTCACTCTGCCTGGTTTTTCCTCCACTCCACATCCTTCCCAGAGTCTGGATTCTTGGAAAAGCCTAGGCCAGGATATAGGCATTACCTGTGTAAGGCCAAGGGGAGTCCCACTGTGGGCCAGGAGGGCTCAACATTAATAAATCTGAAATTCAAGACAAGACAAGGGGATAGATCTTGGCTCAGTGTCAGGGGTTTCTGTGTCATGCTGGGCTTGCCTAAGGTGGGAGGCCCAGGACATCTGGGCTTGGGGTGCCTTCTGACACAAGGAATTCAAGTTCGCCACGAAGAGCTAATGGGAAAGTTTGACTTGGTGATCCAGGCATAAGGCTGATGATGCCACACAAATGCCCAAGGGCCTGTGGTGCACCTGACGCTGTCCTGGGCAATGAATGGGTAAAGAGGACCAATAATCAATAATCTTTCTCTTCCTGAGAAAGGAAGCTCTCTTGGGCTGGTTAACCAGGTATCTGGCCACAAGCCTTGTTGATGGGCTCCAGCAAGTGAGTCATCCCAACTAATTCCCCCTCCTCCAGGTTATCACAATCAGCCCAGCTCCAGAAGTGAAAGAGCTGGCTGTAGATGGGGGTGAGGCCAGATGAAAATGCTTTCGCTCGCCTTAAGAGCTGCAGAGCGGACCCTTGCAAAGAGGTTCACCAAGCTGCAGTGTCTTCAGCCTCCAATCTAGTAAGAGCCTGATGGATTGATCAAGGTGTCCTGGGAAAGATTTTGAGTTCAAAGAGACAATTCCCTCCAGAAACTCCAGGAGAATTTTGTGTGTCATTTAAAGAGTAAGAAGCTGCTGGGTGTCTTGGCTCACACCTGTAATTGCTATGCTTTGGGAGCTCGAGACAGGAGGAGCACTTGAAGTCAGGAATTAGAGACCAGTCTGGGCAACATAGTGAGATGGCCCCCTCTACAAAAAAAAGCAAGAAGACCTCTCTCTTTACCCATTTACTTGAAAGATGTGAATAGAAGACAGGAAGCTGGCTGTTGAGTGGGGGAGTCTCTCTCTTCATCAGGCAGAGGTAGGGGAGTTTCCTGAGGCAGATGAGTGGACGGTATTTCTGGCTCTGCAGTTCCTGAAGAAATACTGGGGCACCCAGGCTAACCTTTGGCAAAACTACGAGCTGAACTCAGGAGTCCCTGATGCCAGCCTCTCCGATGCAGTCCCCTGCTTCCCTCCCCCATGTGTCTCGCTCTCTAGCTCCCTCCCCACCAACTTCCAGGCCAGGGGCCCCAGCTGGCTGGCGGAGGATGTCTTGCTCCTCAGCAGCTGGAATTTGTATTTACAGTAACATGTAACAGATTAGGGGCTAACAGGCCCAGTGAGTGGGCAGGCCCCTTCCCAGAGGTCAGCAGCTTCACTCCCCCTTCCCACTACCATCCTGATTTGAGGGTGCACAGGATGACAAAGAGGGAGTAGTTGAACAAGGTATGGGGTGGCAGCCTCCACAGAACTCAAAGGATGCATTTGTCCATCTGTCCCCGGCTCAGTTTCCACACTCAGAGTCACTCACATTGCTCCACCCTTGCCACAGCTCACCTGTGTGTCCACATGATCAAGGCCACACTGACCCCAAACACACACTCTTTCAACTCTCAACACTTCACTGTCACACTCACATGTGTACACACATGCTTTTGAAATTCCACAGCCACGTGGATGCACACAGGCTCACATCTTTGCACACACAAAGGCTCGCACTCACAGACCCATTGGGGGCCCAGATCCTGGCCATTCCACAGGTCTTAATAAAGGTTCTGGGAGAGAAACTTGCTTCCTGTCGAAGGCAGAGTGGGAGGGTTTTTGTGGGAGGGGCGGGGTGGGGAGGGAGAGTGTCTGAGTGTGTGTATGTTAGAGTGTGTGTGTGTAAGAGAGTATGTGTGTAAGGAGCAGGAGTGACTATGTCCTGAGTTTAAAGAGTGGGGAAAAGAAAGGAGAGATGGACACAGGTGTGGACCAAGAGCCACTCAGAGCTGAAATCCTGGAAGGAAGCGAAGCTGAGATAATGGCAAGGCAAAGAAATAGACACCAACAAGGATCAAGCCAGAGGAGGGCATGGACTGAGCCCACCCTCATGAGAAGCTGTCAGATTGCTGCTCTGAAGGCCTGTGACACCAGCGCCACCTCCAGCTGGAGCTTCCCCTCTCTGGATCTTGTCACTGTGACTTTGCTTTGCTACTTGGGCAGCCAGGAGTGGTGACAGGCAGGGAAGACGGTGCCCACAGCAGCTGGCCATGCCACTCCAGCCCGGCTACCAACCCACCTGTCATTGCCAATCTTATCACCTGCGGAGTCCCAGATGAAACCAGCAATTGGTCTGGCTGCCTTTGCCTCCTAGTGTCACAGTGAAGGCCAGGGGAGCAACTGGCCTTCCTCCACAAAAGATGGGCAGGTTTAACCAGACCTTGCCCAAGTCCCTGAAGACTACAGCTGAGTCTGGGGAGAACGGGCCAAGTCTCTGCTCTCAGGCACACAGGACCTATTTATTATAAGAAAGAAACAGGAACCAGCATGAGACGGGCTTGAGGAGGAGGTTGGAGAAGACACGTTTTTGGCATAAACTTTGGGTCCCTGTCTATGCTCACTGCGCCGGGCTGAGCCTGCCCCTGGCCGCTTCCACCGGCAGCACCTGGTGCTGCGCCTGGGACAGAGCCTGAATGGTGGCCGATCCTGCCTGGACGTCCCGGGCCGGTTCCTAACCCACGCCCGCCGTTCCCCACCCGGTGGGGAGAGGCTCGCGCTGCTCCTCGCCATGCTTGGCAGCGGCTGCTGCGGATCTCTGGGTTCTGGGTCGCACACGCCCCGCCAACCCTGGCCACTGCTTAGGAGGGGACGCCCGGGGCTGCAGTTCCAGGCCCCGCAGAGGGCTGAGGGCCTGGAGCCAAGAGAAGCAGCAGGTCCCAGGGCCGACTCCGAAGTCGTTATCTCCAGCTTTGTTCCCGGGTCCGAGAACCAGCGGCCGCCGTCAGCCACCGTCGTGGGCGAGAAGGGGGGCGCGGGGCGGTCGGGGATTCTGCTGGGCACCTCACTTGCGCGCAGGGCGCAGCTTCACCACCGCAGCTGCAGCCGGGCCGCCTGAGGCCTGCGAGTTTCCCGGGCTGCAGCGCGGTACCGCCGCGAGGAATGAGGGCGCGGCCCCGGTGGGGAAGGGGCAGGTCTGCGGCTCCGGCCACTGGGGGCAGAGAAAAGACCCCGGGGTCGCCTGGGCGCCCAGCTCCGTTCCCGCCGCGGCTAGGAGACTCCCGGGAGCGCCAGCGGCTCGGGGCCCACAGAGTCCTGGAACTCAAGGGCGGCCTTGCGGCGCAGAAGCGGGGGCAGCCTGAGACCGCACTCGGCGAGGCGGCCACGCTCCACCCACCACGCGGCCGCAGGACTCGGATTTCGCCGCTGGTTTTAAAATTGTACCCGCGTAGCCCAGAACGCTGGGGGGGAGGGGGGGAGGAGTATTCTGCGCCCCTCCGGTTGCGGTTTCCGCCCTAAACCGACTTCCAGAGCTGCCTCTGCTCCCCGGAGGGGCGGGTACCGGCGTCCCACGAGGTCGCCGGTCCTCAGCCTCCGGCCCGCGTGCCTCGCCCCGGATGCTCGGGGGACCCCGCCTCGCTTTGCTCCCCACTGGCAGCTGAGGCGCGCTGCAGGCGGGAGCTGCGGCTCCGAGATTTCTGGGCGTCCCCGCCGTGCTAGCGATGGAGAAGCGCCGAGGGCTTCGAGGTCGCGGCTTCCGGAAATTCGGTTATTGAGCGGAGTTGGGGGTCAGGTTGCAAAAGGAGAGCCCCCCTCCCTCAGGTTGTAATCACCACCCGGCCCGCCGCTTCCGCAGCCGGGAGTCTAGGGCGGAGCTGTTCGGTTGACCCAGCACAGAGCGGGTGGGGCGCGGGCGAGCAGCTGCACAGCCTGGGAATCTGCCTCCAACTGGGGCCCAGGGGCCGGCCCCACCTTGTTATGCCCAGACCGTTTGTTCCCCGAAGAAGACCACCAGAGTCCAGAGTCAAAGCCAAGCGGCAAGGATCTTTAATGCAAGTTCGAACTTGGTCCCTCCGTTCTACAACATACAAGAGGGCCCCAAACAATGCGTGCGCTTGCTATTTATAGCTCGAGGTAAACAGGACTTGTCAGGTTACAGAGGAACAAGGCATTTCTCTAGGCTACAGCATTACAATTGGTTTACATGTTAATGTTAAGTTATGCTTTTAGCAGCCTTCTTATCGGTTCCTGTGCTTTTACAAACGGTTGTAACCTTATTGGAGCTTCCCCAGGTGTTTTTCTTAATGTGTTTGTCCTTACAATGTCTGGAGTCTATAGATAACCTTAATCGGTTAGGTCCGGGGTCGATCTTTAACTAGGCTCAGGGCGCCGCCCGGGCTGTCAGGGCGCCGCCCGGGCTATTTGCCTGTGGACTTCATTTCTGCCTCTTAGTCTCTTCGTTTGATCTCTTTCAACCTTTCCCTGGGTCAACCCTCAGCCCCGTTCCCTCGACCCTCAGCACCCCTCCAGGCCCAGTTCGCTTCAGAGGCGCGAGACCTGTAAGAAGGAAGAAGCGAGCTCAGCCTCAATCCCCGTCACCACCCCACTTTTGGGGCCGCTGAGGTGGAGAATTGAAGGGGGCGAGCCCTGAATTACAGCCGCTCCCTTCCCAGCCTCGCCCCGCTTTCCTTCTGTTCATGATGATTTTCTTATTGTCAGGCGACAGCCAGGCTCCCCGCGCTCCTGGGACGGGGCGGTTGGGAGGGGGCTCTGGAGCCCACGCCTATGGTCGGGCCGGCAGGGATGACCCCAGCCCCCTCGCTGGTGCAGCGGGAACAGCTGGTTCCTGCCGGGGTGGGGAAGCATGGACAGCGTGGGCTTGGGCGCCTGAGAGGCACTCGGGGCCTCTAAGGCTTGGACACTGTGACGGGTCGTGTGGTTGTCGCTTCCGCCCCCGCCACGCCCTCCTTCCTTGGACGCGGATTCACTGGCAGGTGTCGGGGACCTGGCGCCCTTGCAGGGGAGGGCCCCAGGAGCCTGAGGCGGGGACTTGAGACACTTGGGGGCCAGGATGGGAATAACTAGCGGAAAACATAACTGAACTCTCAATGCCAGTCTGTTGTAGAAGCTCCTGGGACAAGCAGTGGAAAGTCCCCGCAGGAGGCTTCCCGCGATATCCTAGGCGGTTGCGGCGCCTCTTCGTGGGGAGCGCAGCCCGGAGCTGCGGGCAGGGCAGCGCTGGTGGTGACCCGTCAGAGGCTGTGTCTGGGGACCTGAGACCAGGCCAGGACAGGAGGCGGGCTCAGGGTTCTCCGGAGCATCCCCTTGAGCTGCCCTGGCGGGAGCAGACACTGCAAACGCCGCGCTGGCCTCAAACACCGCGCGTCCTTTGAATGTTTTAATTAAGAATAATTAATAGAGAAGGGCTTGGAGGCTCACGACTGGATTCCAGTACTTGGCGAGGAGGGAGGATCGCTTGAGCCCAGAGGTTCAAGACCAGCCTGGGCAACACAGTCAGACTCCATGCCTACAAAACAAACGAAGGAAAATAAACAGAAAAGAACCAAATTAGCCAGGCATGGTGGTGCAGGCCTGTGGTCCCAGCTCCTCGGGAGGCTGAGGCAGGACGACTGCTTGTGACCGAGCCACTGCACTCCAGCCTGGGCGATAGAGCAAGACCATGTCCCAAAAAATGTGTATGTCTGGGTGAATGTATAGATTTTACAACTATTTTGAAGGCGGCCTTTTTAACTTTAAATAGAGCATTCTGGAGGAGACGCCTGACCCACAGCCCTTTCCCTGAAGTTCGGTGCCTGAAGTGCACCCTTCCCCTGGCTGAGGTCTCTCCATTCTACCAAGCCCTGCCTTCTGCAGAGGTTGGCTCCATGGTGTCTCCCGCCCCGTCCCAACTGGAGAACAGTGTAAAGAATTGTAGAGGACTATATGCTCTTGCAAACGAAGCAGGCCATTCCCCCATTAATATTATAAGTCCCGCTCTTGCAAACGAAGCTGGGCATTCCTCCTCTGCAAACAGGGAGGACAAAGGAGCCTACAAGACTGGCCTCAGTTGCAAATAGCAGACCCTGGGGGCTTGTTTATATGTAAACATCTTGGAAATCCAGAAAGTCAAGGAAAGGTCAGAAACACAACAATGTGTCTTGTGACTTGGTAACATTCCACAAAGGACGGTATAAAATAAAGCGGAGCGTGTAGTTCCGGGCGGCCGCCATGTTTGTCTTGTCTTGTGTTGTCTTGTGTGTTCATTCCTTTGTTCAGGAAACACACGGACCCCAACAAAGAATTGTCAAATAGAGGGAGCTGAAATTCAGAAGCACGCTTAAGCCAAGTCTTCAAAACTAGAAAGCATAAAGCAGGGGAGGCGTTTTGAAAGCTTAAGGACAAAACACCATGGGCATGGATGGCTGAATCTGGGGACCAGCATCATAATTTGTTGAGAAGGAGGCTGTGCTGTGCTGCTAGTTATTAATGGGTTTAATCGGTTGGTCCACAGCCCTACTGGTGGCCTAACCAGTAGCCCAGGGCCTGGGAGGATTTGCAGGACGTGTCAGAATTTGATTGCAGTTCCTTCCACTTGGCATAAGGAGGCACCATCAGCCTGATTGGGAGGGTCCTGGTGGGATGGAGCCCTCCGAGGTGGAGGCACTGAGCTGACCATGCCACAGACCATAGAGTGGGAGCCTTTCCTGCCCCCTTAACCGCAGCTAACATCAAAAGCGCTGGCAGGGGCTGTCTGTCTGCGCTGGAACCCGAGTTTGTCTTTGTCTGCAATTAAGATTCTTCTGGGTTTATGTTGCCAGTTCATCATCCAGCTCTCTGGAATCAGGCCTCCCAAATTTAGCAGATGTTGGGGAGGACTCCAGGGAGTGGCTTATGAGTGCTGGCTGATGAAACTGCCCTTTCCTTTCTGTTCTGTGAGTGTGATGGTGTTTGAGATACATGGGGCTATGGTTCAGGAGCACTTCACGTGTGCAAATATGGAGACAGCACTCACCTATACATTTAGGCTCAGAATATTGATTGAAATTAGCATTTATCACACACTGTGGCTGTAACTTTTGCAGTTTGAGGTACAAAAGCAAAACTAGCAAGAATTTATTTTTCCTTTTCCACAATTTTACAAATAAAAGATTAATTCTTACCCTAGATGTAAGCAACCTCAGTACATTTTTTGCCTCATTAAGTGGAAAACTTTAGGCTTTTCAGTTACTGAAAGCATTTTCATCTTTCTCTTTTGCATATCTGAATTGCGAGCATCACTACTCTTGCATATTGGGGCCATTACTTGAACACAAACACCGCAATACCGAGACAATCCATCTGATAACTTAGATGGATGCAAGTGACTAATGAGCAAGAGGCAACAAGTGTGGATCTGCTGAGCAAAGGGATATTCACATCCTGAACCCAATACAGCAAAACTTATAAACTGTTTATTTCTGGAGTTTTATATTTAATATTTTTTTACTATGGGTGACTGAAAGTGAGGAAAGTGAAGCCACAAATAACGGGATACTACTATATTATAAATATGCTCAAGGACTGAAATAATAATCATATTGAGTAAACACATGTGAAATCTCAGCAGAGATAACACTTAAAAAATAAAAATTCTAGTACTTAAAAATACAATATCTTACAGAAAAAATTTCATTAGACTGAGAAGAGGCAGGAGAATAATTCCCCAAATTAATTTTTAAAAAGTCAATCAATTTTAATTTCTTCAAGTGCCTTCTAGGATTTTTGGAAACCAGATTACTACTTAGAAAACTGGTAAATAAAATAGTAACTGATAAATAGAAAATGGTAAATAAAGGAAAATAATCACATATTCTACCTTTTCTCTACAAGCAGTACCTAAGGGTAACCAAAGAGATAACGAAGAAAAACTATCTACAAAAGTTTTATATTTAATATATGAAAGAAGAATAATAGAATTAAAATGGCTCCATTTCTTGACCTCTAATTTAATCAGTTTTGCAAGTTATCATCCCTGCTGCTCTTGCTTTGGTTCAGCCAGGAAAACAGCCAATTAAGTATTATAGAAATACACAGTTTAATGTAAGAATTAGTGCCTACATTCATGTGCATGTAAGCAAAAAAAAAAAAAAAAAAAAAAATGAAGGTTTGGCAGGTTTCCTTCAGAAAGTCAGAAACGCAATCACAAATGGCATCAGCTGACAACATTGATATAGGCGGGAAAACAGCAGCTCATGAAAGAGTCCAGGCAACTTCTGTATTCAGCAGGATTATGAAGTACATGCTCATGCGAGGTCTATCATGGGGCTACATCTGGATGCTAGAATTGCTGAGAAGAACCGTGTTAAAGGTTCTGAAAGTCTCAATGCCTGGCTGCCAAAAATTGCTGACAGTGACTTCGGCTTCACTCTTATCTTTCGAACTGTGTGAATTTTCTTCATTTGCAAATTTTTTCAGGATTCATTTAGGGAAGAGGGTTCTAGAATATAGAGTTCCTAGTTTTAGAAAAGTGTAGTGGTTACTGCCAAGTTGACAAAAGAATTCAAAACAGCTGCTAATATTACAAAAAGAAAGACAGCTAGAAATAATGTTTGGATAGAAAAAGTATAACGTCGTCTATAAATTATTCTTGCAAAAATCTAAACGGTTCCTTAAACTTTTTTTTTTGTAAAAACACTTATAAATGTAACAGAAGACATCCTAAAACTCTGCACTTAAATTTATAAAATATTTTTGAGAGAATTAAACTGAGAAGCAAATAAATGTTGGTATATACCATGTTCGTGAATAGAAAAGATCAATACTCTTTGGATTCCAGTGTTCTTCAAATTGGTGTATATATTCTCTGCAACACCAATAAAAATTCCAAAATTTATTTTTATAAAATGACCAGCTGATGATAATATTTACATAGGAATGTGAAGGACCTAGTATAGACAAAGAATTCTAGAGAAAGGAAAACAAAGCTGGAGGGTTTTTACTACTACAAGATTTACAATAGAAGTAAAGTAATTCAGAGCATGTGTTACTGACACAAGAATGAACATATAGATCAGTGGAACAGAATAGAGAGCCCAGACATAGATCCAGCCATAAACAATCAATTTAACAAAAACCAAGGCAAGAAGATAGAGAAATAGAAGTCTGCAGAAAATGGTGCTGGAACAACTGAATAAATACACTGAAACTGTGAATATAGACCTCTACCTTATCCCATAGACAAAAGCTAATTTGAGATCATTGTAGATGTAAACATAAAAACTAAAATTAGGCCAGTCGTGGTGACTTATGCGTGTAATCCCCGCACTTTGAGAGGCTAAGGTGGGCGGATCACTTAAGGTCAGGAGTTCAAGACCAGCCTGGGCAACATGGCAAAACCCTGTCTCTACTGAAAATAGAAAAATTAGCTGGGCATGGTGGCACGTGCCTGTATTCCCAGCTACTTGGGAGGCTGAGACAGGAGAATTGCTTGGACCCGGGAAACAGGTTGCAGTGAGCTGAGATCATGCCACTGCACTCCAGCCTGGGCTACAGAGTGAGACTCTGTCTCAAAAGAAAGAAATATATGTTATTTCTAGAAGAAAATATAGGAGAACATCTTCATCAATTCTGGATAATCAAAGACATTTTAGGCAAGGCTCAGAAAGCAATAACCATAACCACAGAAATTAAACTTTTGTTTCAAAAAGTTAAATTTAATTAACCATCAAAATTATAACATGCTCATCAAAGTTATTGCTAAGAAAATAAAAAGAGAAGTCATTAACTGGGATATATTCCTTATAGCACAGACATGTGACACAAGGTTTGTACCTGAAAGTTATGCAATGCATCTGTACATCTATAAAGACAACCTTTAAAACAATGAGCAAATTATTAGACACTTCACCAGAGAAGATATACAAATATACAATAAATATTTGAAAAGCTGTTGAAACTCACTATTTGTGAGGAATATGAGTATATTATATTTATGAATAATATACTTTAATATACAGAATTAAAGCCATCATAATTTACTACTTCATGCCCTTTCCACAAAAATGGCTAAGACTGTAAAGATTGGCAAAACTACATGTTAATGAACATATGAGATAACTGGAACTTCAACACATTTCTAGTTGGAAGGTAAAATGACCTAACCACTTTAGAAAATGATGTGGCAGCCCAGGCGCGGTGGCTCACTGTAATCCCAGCACTTTGGGAGGCTGAGGCGGATGTATAACGAGGCATGTGCCACCACCCCCAGCTATTTTTTGTATTTTTAGTAGAGAGGGGGTTTCACCATTTTGGCCAGGATGGTCTTGATCGCTTGACCTCATGATCCGCCCACTTCAGTCTCCCAAAGTGCTGGGATTACAGGTGTGAGCCAGCGTGCCCGGTGTAGAGCTGTTTTCTTAGAGGTGCTTTGAGGGATTAGAAACGGAAGAAAATTTCCAAGCATAAGTTTGTAAAATACGCAAGGTAATAGAAAACCCAGAATTGTCTAAGTTGTATACCTTTCATGTATATTTTGCTCTTTTAGTCTTACTTTATTTGTCCCTATCTGTAGACTATGGTGCTATCCAGGATTGTTTACATTTTGAGATGAAAGTGGCTTTTTTTTTTTTGAGAGGGAGTTTTGCTCTGTCGCCCTGGCTAGAGTGCAGTGGCGTGATCTCGGCTCACTGCAACCTCCACCTCCCAGGTTCAAGCGATTCCCCTGCCTCAGCCTCCCAAGTAGGTGGGACTACAGGCACATGCCACCTCGCCCAGCTAATTTTTTGTATTTTTAGTAGAGATGAGGTTTCGCCATGTTAGCCAGGATGGTCTCGATCTCCTGACCTCATGCTCCGCCCGCCTCGGCCTCTCAAAGTGCTGGGATTACAGGCGTGAGTCACCGTGCCTGACTCAAAAGTGGCATTTTTAAAATTAAAAAATTATGTAAATGTTGCCCTTTAAGGCCCTGCCACCTCTTTGTGGCACTTAGGATTTGCACATTGAAATCCCCTGCAGTCAAACAGTATCAGATTCCACAGATCTCCTAAGTCTGGTTTCCCTGTTTCCCAGGTCCTCATAGAGCTGTTTTATTGCCAAAGCTGAGACAATGAAAAATAAAAAACAAAAGTAAAAATATTTGGTTAGAAAATATTATTTGGAAAGAACAAATAACATTACATTTTTGCCCCACAAGCTGATGATGCATTACATGAGACCAGAGAAGGATTTTAGGAAATTGTAGTTTCTAAAGAAAGATAATTTGAAAATTGTGCTTTGCTTATTTCTTTTTGTTACATTATTTGAGAATAAATGTTTATGTTTTATTCCTAATGCACTGTGGTGAGTACAGTCAATACTGTAGGGTGTTGGGGTCCGCGTGTTTCCTAAACAAAGGAATGGACACACAAGACAACACGGGACAAGACACATGGCAGCCACGCCGAACGGCACACACTGCTTTATTTTATCCAGCCATTTGTGGAATGTTGCCAAGTCTCGGGGCATGTGTTGCTTCTCTGACCTTTCCTTGACTCACAACATCAGTAAACATTGACCAGTTCCCAGAACCCACTGTTTACAGCTGGCTCCTTTGCCCTTCCTGTTTGCAGAGAAGGATCGTCCTGCTTTGTCTGCAAGAGCAGGGCTTATCGGGAACGTCTGGTTTGTGAACACACAGTCCTCTACAGTAGGGTCTAAATTATAACAAAATACAAATAGGCTAACATCATGAAATAATCATAATAATGCAGCAATGTTGCATTCACTAAGTAACCATTTATGAGATCAAGATTTTACTCTTTCATTATAGATATGGGAATGCAGCACTGTCAGTGGAGATGTATTCCTGTAAGAAATACAAGGCATAGAATAAAATATATTTGTAGAAATTCTGATATATTTGATTTTAATTATAGTCACCCATAGTTTTAATCAAGATAAAATAGATGGCAGGATATTATATAGATTATTTAGCTTTGTCAACACAAATATAAAAGGAAAACTAATTCTCATAATTTTCCTATTTGCTCCATTACATTCGAACATTGGACAATGTTTGATACTCTATGTCATACTCATTTTTTAAATTTTATTTAAAACTTTCAAAACTATTGTTATTAAATTGGTTTATAAAATATCTCAACACCATAGCAATTTATTAAATGTATCTCATGTTTCAAAATCCTTACTTTAGAAATACATCAAAATTATTTAAAATCTAACTTAATAATGTTTCCCAAAATATGCCAGTACAGAGTAATGAATGGTTGACTCTGTAGTGAACCTAATAATGAATGGTTAAATTACAAAAATTTTATCCCTAACTAGTGTCTTCAAAAGGGGCAATTTCAGTAACAATTTTAAGTTCAAAAAAAAATCTTTAAAAATACAATGAAGACATGAAGCTTGAAACTTCTAAGTTAAAAAAATTGTAGAGACAACTTTTTCAGACCAGAATATATAATCGTGTTTTTTTTTTCATTTTTATTCTCTCACAATCATAGAGAATCAGGCAATAATAAAGTTAGAAAATATTCAAGAATGTCAGATCTACTTGAAATTTTTATGAGGTAGATATAAATCTTTGTTTTTGTAAAGGGGGTTACAAAGGTTTTCTTTAGACCAGGAACCATTTTCCTTTTATTTATTTATTTATTTATTTATTTATTTTTGCTCTTGTTGCCAGGCTGGAGTGCAGCAGTGGCAGGATCTAGGCTCACTGCAACCTCCGCCTTCTGGTTTCAAGCCATTCTCCTGCCTCAGCCTCCTGACTAGCCGGGATTACAGGTGTCCACCACCACACCCAGCTAATTTTTGTATTTTTAGTAGAGACAGGGTTTCACCATGTTGGCCAGGCTGGTCTTGAACTCCTGACCTCGTGATCCACCTGACTTGGCCTCCCAAAGTGTTGGGATTACAGGCATGAGCCACCGCGCCCGGCCACTGGGAACCATTTTCTATATATGTTCCAAATAAGTGATATTAAATGCTCAATCACTATTTCTTCAATAACAAGCCAGCACTAGTGTCAAGTGTTGGAAATAAAATCATTAAAATTATTTCAATTATTCATCTTGAAATAAAATTTAAAGAGCTATCTTTTTTGTTGTGGTGATTCTTCATCAGGTATGCATGGATGATAAGGCATAAATGTCCAACGTAAAACATTCCAGACTAAAGACTGGGTCCTTATCACACAGTCATGAAATATTAGGCTCACAGGCACTTCGAAGGGTGAGAAAAGTGGAATTTATTAAGCAAAAAGGATAAAGGGGAACCAGGGACCCTCAGCAGTGTGAGAGTCATGCTAGCATCGGCTTCCTGCCTCACAGATTGAATTCCAGGTTCCACCCAGGAAGGGAAGGGGCCAGGCTCCCCACTACAAACACAGCGAACTTCCTGGGGCTCCACCCCAGTGCACACTTCTCCCATTGTGCAGGCCAGTTGGAGGTTCTCTGATGACTCCTTTATACTCAGCTGCCTCATTCTTCCCTCTAAAGAAGCACATATAACTGCCATTAGAATAAGGATACTGCTTCCATCTGTCAGGGGCAGTTTTGGGAAAACAGCACTCAGAGTCCCCTCAGAGGCCTATCTAAGGGTCCCTGGGAGAAGGGGCCATTGTCCAAGGCTCCAGCTGCATGTACATCCAAAGTTTGATGGCTGAAGGTGAGAAGAGACACAGCAGGTTATTAGAAAACATGTATCAAAACAAAATGAGCCAGGCACGGTGACTCACACCTGTAATCCCAGCACTTTGGGAGGCTGCAGCAGGTGGATCATGAGGTCAAGAGATTGAGACCATCCTGGCCAACATGGTGAAAACAAACAAAACAAAACAAGAGGAGGGGTAAGGACAGTTCAGAAGTCCCTTTTACCAGTTTGCACAGGGAGAGGGAGGCCAAAAGCTCAACTGGTAAAAAACTTGACCCTTTGGCCAGCATGTTGGGCTTCTGGTTCCCTTCACCTGAGCCCAGTCCTAAGCCAACCAGTTTAAGGTTTGGGAAATTAACTTTTCTCAGTTTGGAGGATGCAACTGAGGAAAATGTCCCACAGTATGGAGACACAATTACCTATCTGTGAAGAGGACAGAGGAGGAGAAAGGAAAAGATGATTTTTCAAAGGAGTCCCAGGGGTTCAGGATACATTTGAAAGGGGTATAGACTGAAGATTAATGGCTACCCATCTAGAAAGAGGGGAGCAGGCACACCTGGTTTCCTTCTTTTCCTAGCAGATATACCCAGGGTACGTGAGGGAGAGAAGGAAGAGTGTCCTCTTTCCCTCTTCCGTCCTTGCATCCCTGAGTCCTTGCAACCTTGGCAGGTGCCGCTCATAAGTGCCAAAGCAGCTTGCACTCATGAAGCAGGGAGGGCCTAGAGAATAAGAATTATCCACTCTCATGCATGTCTCTATCCCACTTACTCTCAGTAGCCTTGGAGTTCCCTAGACTGCATTTACGCCAAGGATACTACTCACACATAAAAAGGAACAAAATAATGGCATTCATAGCAACATGAATGAAACTGGAGACCATTATCCTAAGTGAAGTAACTGAGGAATAGAAAACCAAACATCATGTGCTCTCATTCATAAGTGGGAGCTAAGCTATGAGGATGCAAAGGCATAAGAATGATACAATAGACTTTGGGGACTTGGGGGAAAGGGTAGGAGGTGGGTGAGGGATAAAAGACTACATATTGGGTAGTGCACACTGCTCGGGTGATGGGTGTACCAAAATCTCAGAAATCACCACTAAAGAACATATCCATGTAACCAAACACCACCTGTTCACCAAAAATCTATTTAAATAAAAAACAAAAATAAAAAGGGAAAAAAATTTAAAAGTCTCAAATAGGAAAAAAAAAAAAAAGGTCTTATGAATCATTAAGACATACTTCTGTCAGCGTGGCTAATAGGTTTATGTATTTATGTGTTGTGTACACAATGTTTCCCTACTATAAATAGATAGCTCTAATTAATTCATTTTAAGAAAAATAAATGTACATAAATCAACCATTATATCATAAAAAAGACTAGTCAAATGCTTTTCAAGTTCATGTGACTTAAGTAAAATCTTTTATAAATAAGGTGGCTTTCAAATTAGTGACAAAATAATATTAGAAATGGAAGAATTATTAGCATTTTTTTAAGATGGAGTTTCACTCTTGTTGCCCAGACTGGAGTGCAATGGTACAATCTCAGCTCACCACAACCTCTGCTTCCCGGGTTCAAGTGATTCTCCTGCCTCAGCCTCCCAAGTAGCTGGGATTACAGGCATGTGCCACCACACCCAGCTAATTTTGTATTTTCAGCAGAGACGGGGTTTCTCCATGTTGGTCAGTCTGGTCTCGAACTCCCGACCTCAGGTGATCTGCCTGCCTTGGCCTTCCAAAGTGCTGGGATTACAGGTGTGAGTCACTGTGCCCGGTCTCTTTGCATGTGTTGATCAAGTGATTTCATGCTTATTCCTGCAGAATACTATAAGGTTTGTCATAAGGGTTATAAAACTATAAAACCCAGCCCAAGACAGAATGATCTTTGCTTGTGTACTTTTTGATAAGACATGGAATATGTTGGTTTAATGAAAACAGGTAAATTCTGAGTTATTAGTAAAAATACTCTTATATTTAGCCTTAAGAAAATTACTTAAACACCTGAAATTCACAGCTATAAAAATAGTTAACAGGGAATTTACCTTTAATAATGACTATCACAGTTTTCATAAATAATCCAGGTAAAATATTAAATAATTTTGTAAATGTAATGGAATAAATACTTGTAAACAGACTTGTCATATGATTGGGAATCTAAGGTTATTAATAGATATTAAGTAGCTGAGTAATTTCCAACTTAAAAAATACAGGAAAACATTTTTAAATGTTATTAAAAGGTAAATATTTTTGTCTAATTCAAAGCTTCTATAAAAATTATGTATAAAATGAGGTAAAAGGAACCAAGAAATAAGAGATGTAAAGAAAGTTTAAGATATAAACATGTATTTTTGATAAAGAGGGTAAAAAAAGCAATTTTATGTAAGAAGGAATTTTGTGTGGTAAATTTTTTGTCCTAAAATTAAATGACTGGGTTGTCCAAGAAAGAGAAATATTTAGGTGAAACACAAAGTCTAAGCATATTTTGAATCAACTATGTAAACTGTAATCAGATTAGTTAATAGGAACTTTATTTTTTTTTAGAAAACAGAGTTGTATAATTTAGTTGGGTATGATTAAGAAGAAAATTATAATACTTTTTCTAGAGGTGGGTCTTTGATATTAACAAAATTACAAATAATTGATTAAAACAAGATTTTAAAATATGTAAAATGTTTTATTTAATATATTTATTTATTTTTGAGACAGAGTCTCACTCTGTCACCCTGGAGTGCAATGGCATGATCTTGGCTCACTGCAACCTTTGCTTCCTGGGTTCCAGCGATTCCATCTATACTTCTGAGCTACTGTCCATAAATCATAGGCTTCCATAATCCCCTTGGCTCAAGTTTAATAATCTGATAAAACTACTCACAGAACTTAGCAGAGAAACTTTACCTGTGTTTACCAGGTTATTATATAGGATACAACTCAGGAAAACCAAATGGAAAAAACTGTACAGGAAAAAAAATGATAGGACATCACTTTACTTTGTGAAAGGGAAAGATGTGGTGGGTAGTAAATATTGGTAAACGGCCATGATTAAGAACTCTCCATCCTTTGTGTTTTGCAGGAACAGCTTACTGCAAATAAATACTCTTTTCATTATGACTTTAGATGATGCTTCCTCTTTTAGATATCACAGATGCACAAACTCTAAATTCTCATTTTTCTCTCATAAACAAATTTTATCTTCAGTGTTCAGAACAAAATACTTCTTAAACAAACTTTAAGTTTCTCTCCTTTCCTCAGGCTCCCGGACTCTGCTCCACCTTCAGTCTGAGCTAACACACCCCACCTTTATGCCCCTCCTAAGAAAAGGCTGACTTTAGGGCAAAACATTCTCTACCCTTGAATCTGATTTTGCCATTTTCCATTCTCCTCTCTTCCTACCACCTTCCTTCTAAACTTGTTTGCTCCTCCATACGAAACACAGCCCTTTTCTGCCCCTTTTGAGATGCTTGTAGATTTGATGCTTGATGCTTTCCCCATTCCAATACTCCTTTAGAATAAAGTCACTTTTTACCTACATCTGAATTTATTTGACAGTATCAAGAAACAGCCTCAGGAGAATAACAATTACACCCTCATAGAGGACATCACAACCTGCCTGCCATCTCAACTCTCACCATGTCTGCCTGTGCATTCCCAGCTTTCCCAGGCTCTGTAGCTTCACTCAATATAAAGCTCCTTCAATGGCTGCTCTGAGCAGGCTGGGACAGCTGCAGGGAAAGCTCTCCAATAAGAAATGACTATACTATTCATGAACTCCTTTGACAGGTCAAGATTGGCCTTAGCCTGCACTCAGGTCTCTGATTTTCAGTCAAGGTTATTCATTTTGTTTTTGTTTGTTTTTTGAGATGGGATTTCACTCTTGTTGCAAGGCTGGAGTGCAATGGTGTGATCTCGGCTCAGCACACCCTCCGCCTCCTGGGTTCAAGCTATTCTCCTGCCTCACCCTCCTGAGTAGCTGAGATTACAGGTGTGTGCCATCATCCCCGGCTAATATTGTATTTTTAGTAGAGATGGGGTTTCTCCATGTTGGTCAGGTGGATCTTGAACTCCTAACCTCAGGTGATCCACCCACCTCAGCCTCCCAAATTGCTGGGATTACAGGCTTGAGCCACTGCACCCACCTACAGAATAGATTTATCCACTATCACAAATACTCTGCCCTACAGAAAAAAGAAACTGATTTTTTTTTTTTTTGAAATCACCAATTGATCTATCACAATTTCTTGTGGAACTGTATTAATTCCTCTGCAGGTAAAGGAAAATAATTTTTCTTTCTCACCCAGTAATATCCCTAAAACTAAGTCCTGAGATTCTGCTTGAAACAACCCCGGGAAGGTACAAACCTCAGATACTTATTACACATTCTCAGGAGAAGAACAAATAAAAATAAGAATTTTTTTTTTTGAGACGGAGTCTTGCTCTGCCACCCAGGCTGGAGTGCAGTGGCTGGATCTCAGCTCACTGCAAGCTCCGCCTCCCGGGTTCACGCCATTCTCCTGCCTCAGCCTCCGGAGTAGCTGGGACTACAGGCGCCCGCCACCTCGCCCGGCTAGTTTTTTGTATTTTTAGTAGAGACGGGGGTTTCACCGTGTTAGCCACGATGGTCTCGATCTCCTGACCTCGTGATCCGTCCGTCTCGGCCTCCCAAAGTGCTGGGATTACAGGCTTGAGCCACCGCGCCCGGCCAAAAAATAAGAATATTTAACAAATTAAATATATCATTCGATTTTTTCTGAGTCACATTCTTGTGTTTTTTTTGAGAATATTTTCCTATCTTTCAAGCTTTGTCAATAAAATGCATTGTATACTTAATAAAAATGCAAGTTGAAATAAGAAAACAAATCTTTTCAAGATGACACACTCAGGGTGTGGCAGTACTGGCTGGAATGTTAATAGGCCTGACTCTAGTGTCAAGTCTGATATCCTATCATATGGATCCTCCCACCTCTATTCTACTCATTGAAGTACTCAGTGACCACCCTCTGAAGAACCTCTGCACTGTGCCCCTGGGTGTGCCTGGAGTGCATTTTTCTTTGCAGGTCATTGCACCATCTTGCTAGAACGGATTTTCATTGTCTTTGGGGATAGTTTTTCTAGTTTCCCAATTCTGAAAAAATCCAGATGGTAGGAATTATTTCTGTCTTTTCCCTAAATATCACCATTCAATTGGCTGATCAGCAATGTGTCTCCAAGAAATAGAAACTGGAATTGGAGAAAGAAAATCTTAATGCCACAAGGATTTAGCTTTTTAGATAAAGGGTAAAGCAGATTTATAATCACCTGCCAGTAATAATTTAAAGATTCAAGTTGATTGTCTACAAATAAAATATAACTGGCTCTGATGTGTAAGTTCTGGATTTAACATGACAGTGCATACACTGCATGGGACAGGTACTATACATATCTGGACATCATAAAGAGTATTGAATGCCTGCATTTAAACTACTGAATTAGTATGTACCTCACTTGGCCTCAGTAATCTACCTAAAACAAACTCATATCAAAAGTCACTAAATCTCTCATCTACATTATATATATTCTGTAGATACACACCCACAAAATGTACATACTATACATACAGTTTGAACCAACATGAAGTCCCATTGTTTTTGACAATGTACCACAGGTGGACATTATCGTGGCTAAAATCTATATAATATAGATGAGATTATAAATCTGAAGTTTTAACACTAACAAAAGAAAACCCAGAGCATCTTGGTAAGTCTTGTTTTTATTTTGTTCCTGAGAGTCAGTAGAATGGCAGCTGTATGTTATGCTAGTCCCATATATTTCTGTTAACTTTATTATTTGCAAAAATAGTTTTGCATGTATTTGTAGGAAGGTAAAATAATGATTTAAGATTTTTGTTAAATATGGAGATTAGTTATTTATGACAAAAAGAAATGTGCTTTTGTTTATTTGTTCCCAATTAATGTACATTAATTTTAAAATGTATTAAAGCAATAGCAAAGAAAATAAAGAGATGCCATAGAAGTCTCTTTCTCTTCATGTTTGCATGCAGATACACTGCTTCCTAAGGATATGTGAGGAGAGATGTGGATTTTAATTTTAGAATCAGATTTTTCAAATGTACTTAAAATATAAGCAGCAAAAATTCTATTAATCTTAAACTCAAGCAAATTTCAATCACAGAAGCAGAACTATTTAAAATATGTTTTAATTGAATATACTTCCTCGGTTTCTCCTAGCAATCCTGTTATTGTTTCATGATCCACTTGAAGAAATTGAGATACGTGGAAAAACAGTCATTGCCCGAGATTCCCTTCCATTTTATAAATGCTCCATTTATGCGGAAACCATCTGAATAGACACGATGCTTTTTTGTGCATCTGGTTGGAGGACAGAAACTCCCAAAACTTTTCTATTCAGCTGTTGGATCCACAACTTGCTGCTGAGCTGTAAGTCCACATCAGGAAGCCCAGGTACAAACTGAGGGTTGGCTTCTACCTGGTAATCTAACCAGATGCTTACTGAGCCTAAGGTGCTATTTTCACACCACCTTCTGCCGACTGCTGCTTTGGCAAAATAAGGATTGGCCACCAATCTACCAACACTACCTCACTTTAAGGCCTGGTATGTCAGCATTCTCTGTCATACTCTGAGACATAGTATGTGGGAGACATGACTGTAATTAGGAGCTTAAAGTGTTTCAGGGAGACCACATAAATCTAGTGAGAAGTGAATTAGTAATATATGAGAGCATGTAATTTCATGTCAAGGCGGATGCTATGAACTTGATTACATTAGTATGTGAGTTAAAGCAGCTGGGAGAGGCAGACTAGAAAATATAGTTGTTGAGCTGAGTCCTGAGAGAAGGGCAACTGCACCTTCCACCTTCTGCGTGCAGGACTCTCATCTGCACATCTTCCTCATGCTTTCCCATTGCTCATTTTCCCCCAGTGGAAAAGAAGGGGGCCGAGCGCGGTGACTCACGCCTGTAATCCCAGCACTTTGGGAGGCTGAGGCGGGCAGATCACGAGGTCAGGAGATGGAGACCATCCTGGCTAATACAATGAAACCCGGTCTCTACTAAAAATACAAAACAAATGAGCCGGGCGTGATGGCGGGCGCCTGTAGTCACAGCTACTTGGGAGGCTGAGGCGGGAGAATGGCGTGAACCCAGGAGGCGGAGCTTGCAGTGAGCAGAGATCAGGACACTTCACTCCAGCCTGGGTGACAGAGCGAGATTCCGTCTCAAAACCAAAACAAATACAAACAAAAAAAAAGAAGGGAAAGGGCAAAGTCCACATGCTGAATGAAGCAAGAGGGACTGCTGGACTTAAAAAGGTGGAGAAATAGGTGGGCCCAGGATAATATTGGTGAGAATGGTGTTTTTTGTTGATTTAGTTACAGAGTTCTTGAGCTCATCATGAATAGAAGAAATAGAGTTGATGCAGAGCGGCTGTAAGCATAGACTTGGGAGCCAGGCTGATTGGGAATATAAGTCCCAGCTTCACCTTTCATGAGTTCTATGATCCTGGACACTCCACCTCTTAGTATTCAGTTTTCTTATCTGGGAAAAACAGATAACAGTACTTAAATCCTAGGATTCGGAAGAGTTCAAGGATTAACGCAGGTTAAGATAAGTGAAACAAGGGAGAGGCAACTGTTCAGACAAGAAATAAAAGGAAATTGACAAGACAAGGATTTCAACTGGAATCTAAGAATCATTTAGGTTATGTGTTACAATTTTAGATTCCCAGCCCTTAGTCCCAGGAATTAAGATTCATTAGTTCTGGGGCCCAAAAGGCTATTTTATAAAAAGAAACTTAAAATAGTCACCAAAATAACTCAGTTTCTGTATGCCCTTACCAGTTCCCCACTAATGTGAACATCTCGTATGGACATGGTACATTTGTTAAAACTAAAAAATCAATGTTGGCACGTTACTACCAACTCCAGACTTCATCAGGTTTTCCACTCACGTTCTTTATCTGTCACAGGATCAAATCGAGGATACCATACTGCATTTAGAGAAGCTGCATTTTTCACAAGCTCTTTCAGCTGATGAGGGAGGTGGGTGGGGATCACGTCTTGAAAAACACTGGGACCTTTAGAGAAACGAACCAAAATTGCTGCATCCCCAGTTTGGGGAGGTGAAATGCAATTTTGAAGAGGAGAATTGGTGGAGGAGATGACTATAGAAGGCTGATTTTAGAAGTAGAGATGGAATCCTCTCCGTTAGATGAGAGGGGTTTGCCTTCAGAACAAGGCATTAATGCCAGAGAAAACAGGTTTTGGAAGGAAGGGGTACAACCTCATCCTCAGGCTAGATTGAGAATACATGATTAGGGTTGTGAGCAGGTCAGATTCAGCAAGTGCAGCAAATTGGTTGCAAATCAGGTGTTTCAGAGAACGCACACAGAGGTCTCACATAAAGGGTATTACAAGGGGTCAGTTAGCTTGCAAGCTACATACAACCTGTATGTTCCAAAACCTGGTGCTAACGCTTTGGCACTGGGTCATGATGACAGACATCAAGCACTGCCACATTGGAAAGTAGCAGAAAAGGCAAGGGTGAGTCTGGGATAATCGATTTTGTTTGAGGAGGGTTCTAAGGGTCTTGGGTGAAACGGGCTGGAAGAAGAGGTGGATAACACACTTGAAGCTCTGCTTGTGAGTCAGTTTTCACACTGAAGAGACATAGGAGTCACCAGCTTGAGGTGACAGGTAAAGTTTTGTAGAATTGAGAAGGTGAAGAAAAGCAATATATTTTTTTAAAGAAGCAAGCAGCTTATTTTGGGAATCCATGGAGGTCTTTTGAAGGAGATACCACTCATATTTTATTAAAGACCTTAGGTTCTGGGACTATCACTGAGTTTTCCTAATCACAGTCCAATTGCTCAGCTTCCTTACACCAATTATAAGAGTCATCTAATCTGTTCCTTTTTAAAGAATGTTAACCATTTTTCACTGGACTCAAGATTCTTATAATGTCTATACCATTTTTCTTTCCCAGTTAGTTCTTCTTTCTGTACCCTAGAAATCCTAAACCACAAGCTGATATTCCTTAAATTTCACATTAAGCACATGTTCTGTCACTTGCCAAATACATTTAAAAGAGTTCAATAGTCATAAGGCGCAGTGGCTCACACCTGTAATTCCAGCACTTTGGGAGGCTGAGGTGGACGGATCACAAGGTCAGGAGTTCAAGACTAGCCTGGCCAACATGGTGAAACTCTGTCTCTACCAAAAATACAAAAATTAGCTGGTCATGGCGGCAGGCACCTGTATCCCAGCTACTTGGGGGGCTGAGGCAGGAGAAGCGCTTGAACCTGGGAGGTGGAGGTTGCAGTGAGCTGAGATTGCATCACTGCACTCCAGCCTTGGCAACAGAGCTAGACTCCATCTCAAAAAAAAAAAAAAAAAAAAAAGAGTTCAGTAGAAATTGCCTTAGAAACCTGTGTCATAGGGGGCAGGCTTCAGTGAAGGGCTCCTAGATCTTTTGCATTGCTTGCTGGCACAATGTTGGGCCCAACTGGGTAAATAAGTGGCGGTTAGACTTAAGGTCATCTAATCCTTAACTTGATAGATTCTGGGTATTCTCTACAAATTTACATAGAAACTAGCACTTACCTGGGAAATTTATCTGCCAGCTGTCAAAGATATAGTTCCATATTCAAGGATGCTGTGTGAGGAAAAAATGAAGCCACAGAAATCTTAAATGTGGTTAGGGAAAGGACTGGGGTGATGAAAGATTCTAGCTAACCAGCACACTGCAGCAAAATTAGTTTCTGGAAACACTGCATAACCTGAATACAGAATCAAGAGTAATTTGGTTGTTGGTTAAGATTGGCTTTGGCATGTTTTTTTTAAACCAAGGAATAGTGTATTTGGAAATGTGGGAAAACTACATCAAAAAACTGAACCTTGAGTTGTACTAAAATCAGGATTTAGTATTGTTTGATTTTAGTAACGTATGGGCATCTAGGTTACATAAAAAGAAAATGTGAATAAAAGACCAGGATAAAATTTCTCTAGAAACACTGAGCTCTAAGATTAGATAGTTCATCTCAGAATGGACTATATAAAACTGCCAATAGGCAACCACTTTTGTACTACAAAAATGGCCATTTCACTTGGTTCAAATACATATTTCAGATCTTTGTCTTTTCCTTGTAATGAAGATGTGAAGTGTTAGTTCACGCTCTACCAGAGTAAAATTTCACTTGTGTCTGTATTACAAACGTTAAAATAACCCGAAGAGTGAAAGTAAATTAGAGCTTTGGTACTCAGATAATCCTTTTCATAGTCGTATGTTAAAGAACTAATCTTTCCCAGGTATCAAACTCTAAGAAAACTGCCGTAATTACCACCTACTAGCAACTTAGTTTCCATGCCCCATGACATTTGTTGGAGAACCTGCCCACTCAGTGACATTTATATTCTTATTCTAAGCTGACCCAATTTTTCATTTATCTAAATGACTGTATTCCCTTCTAGGATTCAAGCCAAAGGAGAGAATAATGTTAGTGTTCCTTATTCTATTGATGTATTCTTTTTTTTTTTTTTTTTTTTGAGACAAAGTCACCCAGGCTGGAGTGCAAGCATGATCATGGCTCACTGCAACCACTGCCTCCCAGGCTCAAGCAATTCTTGTGCTTCAGTCTCCCGGGGAGCTAGGACCATAAGCAGTTGCCACCATGCTTGGCTAATTTTTGTATTTTTAGTAGAGAAGGGGTTTTGCCATGTTGGCCAGGCTGGTCTTGAACTGCTGGGTTCAAGTGATCTGCCCACCTCAGCCTCCCAAACTGCTGGGATCACAGGCCTGAGCCACTGCGCCCAACCCTGACTTACTCATGAGGTCATGAATTTATGTCCAATCTCCCTCTGCCAACCTGGTTTTTAAATCTTTGACCACTTATATATGTCAGGACTTCTACTTAGTTAATGGCATATTATAAGGTGCAAACCATGTTATAAACAAGGATTCATCATACACTTTTTCTTCTAAGTTTAATACAGATCATTGATTCTAGTTTGCAATTTATCAAGATAAGGTGATGAGTTGAAGATTTTAACTTAGGTACTAAATAATTAAAATGAATAAAAATATACCAATATTATCAGGATTTAGTGAGAATCACTGAAGCTGAGTGGCTAGAATTTTAATTCTAAAAAAAAAAAAAAAAGTCATTTATTTTTAACTAAAATGTAAGCTTGAAAACAGTATGCTAAAGTCAAATTATGTGGTTTAAGTCACCCTCTGCACAGCAACTTTAATTCTACTTTCTGGACTTCCATTTTTTTTTTCTGTGTAACTGAAAACTTCAAACACCCTCATTCTAATTCTACACTATTCCTGGAAATCCTTTCTCTTTGGTGTATTTACCTAATTTCATATTCTAATGTGTTTTTCCTCTCAGACACAATAATCAACTATTCAAAGATGCCATCTAATGCATTATGCCACTAAGTATTGTGGCCAAAGTGTTATTTTAAGTGTAATAAATTATCTTAAAATTGAAGGCCGGGCATGGTGGCTCACGCTTGTAATCCTAGAACTTTGAGTGGCCAAGGTGGGCGGATTCCCTGAGGTCAGGAGTTTGAGACCAGCCTGGGACACACAGTGAAACCTGGTCTCTACTAAAATACAAAAAAATTAGTGGGGTGTGGTGGTGTGCGCCTGTAGTCCCAGCCACTCGGGAGGCTGAGGCAGGAGAATAGATTGAACCCAGCAGGTGGAGATTGCAGTGAGCCGAGATCGCGCCACTGCACTCCAGCCTGGGCGACAAAGCTAGACTCTGTCTCAAAAAAAAAAAAAAAAGAAAAAGAAAACACATATTACATCTTAAATACAGGCATGGATTAAACCAACTTGTGTATGGTCAGGAAACTTACAAAAATGCTTTAAGACATATCAAGACTGATTTAAACCATTTAAGTTAGGCAGAGATGCAACACTATGTGAATAGAAGTGTTATAAACACATTTGCTACATTTTAATTAGTTTACTAGGTTTTCTTTTAATATAAACATGAGAAATGAAAACCACATCAATTGTAGCATTTATCTTTTGAAAATAAAACTGCAATCAATACTTCAGTCTTTAAGTTCTGCATTCCATAAATGATATTTTTCAGGAGCTAGTGTTCCTAAGGCTTATGGAAGTTCTTTTTAAATAGCAGGACATGAAATATGACACCTGCACCCAGGTTAACACGTGGGATAATAAAATGTATTACATCACCTACTACTATTATGGTCCAATTCCTTCTAATTTGTTATATGTGAATTAACACAGATCCTCCTCTTCATCACATCTAGGGAAAATAATTTGAGGTTATCAATGCAGATAAAAGCCATCCAAAGAGCTACTTTACAAGAGAAAAGGGAACTTAATAAAAACACAAGAATTCCAAAAGTCTTAGTGTAATTTTAAGCTTTGATACTTGTAAAAGTAACAATGCTACAAACATTTACAAAACATCATTGAAAAGCCTGTTGTATTTTTTTTTAACGTTTATTTAGTTTTGCCATTTTTTTAAGTGACAGGGTCTCATTATGTTGCCAAGGCTGGAGTGCAATGGCTATTTACAGGCACAATCACAGTGCACTGCAGCCTCCAAGGCTAGGCCTCAAGTGATCCTCCCATTTAAGCCTTGTGAATAGCTGGGACTACAAGCATGCCTAGCTCCTGAATATTAAGCTTTTAATTTTTTGTTTCAGCCCTTCTTGAAGATAGCAGATATTGACTGAAACAAAAAGTTAAAAGCTTAATATTCAAATTCTGCAAAATAAAGCCAGAGGCGGTGGTACACACCTGTGGTCCCAGCTACTTGGTAGGTTGACATGGGAAGATTGCTTGAGGCCAGGGTTTTCAGGCTGTGGTGCACTACGATTGTGACTCTAATTAATCATTGCACTGTAGCTTGGGCAATATAGTGAGGCACCATCTATTAAAAATAAAAAGAAAAAATACAATTACACTTTCAAATGATATTTTGTAAAGATTTACAGCATGTATATATATGCTGCAGTCCTCTGGAGGGCCCAGGCACACTATATTAAAGCTAAAAACTGCCCTGAAGCTTTCAGGACACCTCATATTTTATTATTTTTACATAACCACTGGATCACCATGTTGCTTGTCACTATGAAAACATCTTTGAATACATTTACTTAACAATAAGAAAATTTATCAGCAAATGAGAACCATTATAGTTCACAAGAAATACACCACAGACCTTCATAAAAGTAGATAATCAATAACCAGTACTTTCTCTTTTTATGACCCCAAACATGCTAAACTGCTAATAAGAAGGGCTTACAAAGGATGTGAATGGCAAACGTTATCTGGCAGCTTTTGCTTGATGATTGCCAGTAACTAGTAGTTACTGGTAAAAGTAGGAAGGAAGAGCCCTTCCATACCTGACAATGCTGGGTCTGCTCCTAGTGGCTTTAGGAGTTATTAGACTCCCATGTTTTAACAGTGATACTGCACTGATTCCAAATGCATATGCAGCAATATTGGGGAAAAGAAAAAACATAAAGAAACAGAAAAGTTATCTTTAAAATCTAAAAAGTTAAACTATTGTTTTAAAAGCCTTACATAGTTCACAGCTATCAGCCCACACACTAAGCAAATATCTGTGCGTGGGCAGAAGGAGTCTTCACTTTGGAGTGGTTTTTATAACTCTGTATACATTAAACGGGACAGAAGAGTGTAAGGGTGTGTTGTTACCCTGACAACATCTCATTCTTTACTATGAAGTGCAATCTTAGTTTTCCTTGAGTTAACTTGAATTGAGGTGTTTCTTCTTTTGAAAATACCAACTTTTCTAGTACTTTAGCCAGGAGAAGTGATATTTTCCCATGTTTTTGATGAGGGGTTCAGATGTTACATTACCCCTCATTTCTTCCTTCAGAAGAGGATGGCCTTAGCACGCTGAAGATGAATTAAATCATCAGCACTCAAAGACCCATTCTTGGCAGCACTATAGAAAACTTTATATTGTTCCATCCTTGAAAAAACCTAAGAATGTCAAATAGAAAAGAGGTACAATTTTAAAAAGGGTTCCAACTTTTTAACAGTCACCACTGATGATAAGCCACACATGCAACTCCTTTAAATAGTTCAGTTACAGCTGCTTTTTTTTATTTCTTACTATTTATTTATTTATTTGAGAAGGAGTCTTGCTCTGTCGCCCAGGCTGGAGTGCAATGGCACAGTCTTGGCCCACTGCAACCTCCGCCTCCCAAGTTCAAGCAATTCTCTGCCTCAGTTTCCCAAGTAGCTGGGATTACGGGCACCCGCCACCATGCCAAGCTAATTTTCATATTTTTAGTAGCAACGGGGTTTCACCATCTTGGCCAGGTTGGTCTTGAATTCCTGACCTCGTGATCCACCCACCTCGGCCTCCCAAAGTGCTGGAATTAGAGGCATGAGCCACAGCGTCCAGCCCAGTTATAGCTACTTGGCTGATGTTTACACTGCCAAGTTCTGTCAACTCACTACCGTAATCTCCTTTCAGGGCTAGAATTAGATTGCTGGAGCAAAGGGGAACTTGTTTTATTAAGTTACTTAAAAATTGGGCTCCCAAAGACGTCACAGTATTGTGACAGGCTTCTAACAGCAGTATCATCTGTTACCTGTGTACTTGTTCCTTAAACATAATGAATGTACACTTTTGCAAAAAGCTAGTTTATTAATCTATTCAAACTCTACCCAATCTATAATAGTTATTATATAATTCAAAGCAAATTTTAACGATGCAGGCATGTGCTGGATTGTATTGGAATATCAAAGAAGTCTAATGACTAAAGCATCAAAAGGCATTACTTCACTTGCACATTAATTATGACAGAAAATGTATTATTTTAAAATGCTTCCAAGGTACCACAGAACATGCCTATTTTAAATGTTCATCCTTGTCAGCTGTAACTTTGCTGTGTACTTACCAAAAGTCACAAACCACAAATATTACTTTGTCCCATAAATTTTATCATTTCCAGTAAAATCCCATGAACTTTCTGCATCCAGTACTTGAGACACACACACCTTATACAGTCTAAGTGCAGGTCTCTTGGCTTAGGCACTATTGCTTTGTCTAACAAACCCATGGGATTGACTGCACTGTGGTATGTACAGTAGAAAATGACATAAATTTGCAAACTGAATAATAAAAAATAGTCAAGTGGTAAGTGCATTATGTATGTAGACATTGCTCAGAATACAATAACAAGAAATCATTTATGTATGATTATTTGAAAGGGTAAAGGTTCATAAGGGAAAGATTACACATGAACTAAATTTGATTAAAATATTCTGAATTATGGTCACAAAAGAGAAGACAATATCTATAATTTTCCAATAATGTGGATCCTTGTAAAAATCATAAAAGATACAGGAAATAGAATGCCAAAAAGGTAATAAGCTCTTCAGTATGTTAGTTAATTTTGAAGCTTTCCATTTTTCTAATCACTACTTAATATGACCTAGTCACAGATGTTGGCATTGGTGTTTGAATGAAAACCCACTTAGTAACTTCATAGCCTTACCTCCAGCTTCCATGTTCTTTCTCTGTCAAGAAGATAAACTGGAGAATACAGGCTGTTGTCGTGTGCCAAGGTGCGAAGATCGAAGTAGAATCTGCTATAAGACTGCCAGTAATGCTGATATTATAATTAATTAGCTTCAAGAATTGCCTTTCCAACTCATTCCTGGGGAAGGAGAAACACAACAAAACCAACTCAGGACAATGTTAGTTCAAAAACATTATTTCATGTTAAGAAATGTGGTAAAATCACCATGTGCTCTAGTTTATTAGAACACATGAAAGAACTCACACTGTACAGAACCCTACTATCTAAGAAATACAAGAAAGCATGCAACTTTCCCAGTTCTCTTTGAAAACTTAGAAAAACAAAAACAACATGAATGTAAAAACTGTGTTAATAAACTTGATTTTCCCACGTGCTTTCAAAGATATATTCGAATTTAATATGGAGAAAGATGACATAATCTTAAGAAACATGGTAAATCCTTCACCTTTTTCATTTCTTTAAAAACATGAAATGATTCAATGGAGAAAACCCTTACAAATACAAACATCCGTGGTAAGGTCTTCAATTGTCCCAGTTCCACATGAAGATATGAACTCATTTTTGAAATAAAACCTATGAATGTAAAGAATGTGGAAATGCCTTCATTTACATAATACTTGCTCCAAGACCCATGATAACACATACTGGAGATAGACCTTATAAATATAAGAAAGCACACTGGATTGGAACCCCAGTAGATTATCAAATACAGAAAAGTTTTCAGTTTTAACAATTTCTTCAACATTTATATGAAAACTTCCCCTACAGGGAAATCTTCTCAGTGTTCCTAAATTGGAGAGCCTGATGCAAATTGATTATGTTATAATCTTTAAAACTGTGCATAAGTAAATGTTATACTACTTATAAATATTTTGTTTCTCAGTGATTCTTCATTTGAAAGGGTCTCTGTCCTTACTTCCACTTCTTTTGCAAGACAACACTGAGGTCAGAATTTTGTAGATACTCCTTAAACAATATCAAATGAATTTAATAGGCAGGTTTTTTTTGTTAAGTCAGTTAATAAAATTTTTCTCTGTTTATTTAAAAATATCAGAGCCTGATGCAAACTGACTATGGTATAACCTTAAAAAATATACATAAGTAAATGTTATACTGCTTATAAATATTTTGTTTCTTAGTGATTCTTCATTTGAAAGGGTCTCTGTCCTTACTTTCACTTCTTTTGCAAGAAAACACTGAGGTCAGGATTTTGTAGATACTCCTTAAGCAATATTAAATGAATTTAATAGGCAGTATTTTTTGGTTAAGTCAGTTAATAAAATTTTTCTCTGTTTATTTAAAAACATCACACTGAGCTACTAGAATAGCTCCAAATTCTTTTTTGAAACAAATACAGGCTATGCAGGTGGATTCCTACACTAATGTCCAAACAGGGCACAGCTGCTTGCAGTCCATTCTGCATCTAGCACCCCAAGTTTGGATGAGGAGAAAGGTGACAGGCTTCTCTGCACTTGTGCAGATGACTCAGGGCTCATTCTTGAGGGTTCCATTGCACAACTCAGACTCCACGCTCACTCCCAAGGCACTGCAATAGTGATCAGATGACAGAAATGATGGATGCCATTTATTAGCTGTCACTATTATGGGGCAGGAATACTCTTTACACTTCAGACGGTAGAAAGATCAAAGAGAAACACCTTGGCTAGACTAAACCCATTTTATGACACGCCTTTTTGTAGGACGCTGGCCTTACACAGTGTTTCCTCTAAGTTGGAAATGAAACCCCAAGGTGCTCAGCATCTGTCACCCCTGGCCAGAATAGAATGTGGGGATGAGTTGAATGCAGTGAGAGGGGAACAGGCTGGGAGCAGCCCTCTGCCACATGATTATTCAGCTGTCCTAGCAAAAGATTTTTGTTTATTGTTTGTTTTGAGACAGGGTCTTGGCTCTGTCACTCAGGCTAAAGTGCAGTGGCATGATCCTAGCCTTTCAAGTAGCTGGGACTACACGTTCATGCCGCTTTTTAAAAATTCTTTTTGTAGAGACAGGGTCTCACTTGTTGCCCAGGCTGGTGTTAAACTCCTGTGATTAAGTGATACTCCCACCTTGGCCTCCCAAAGTGCTGGTATTACAGACATGAGCCACTGTATCCAGCACTTTGTCAAATGTTTAAATAAATATAAAACTAGAGTAATCTTACCACTTTCATAGTAATCCCTGTAAAGACTTAACTGTATAAAAACCATACCTCAACAACATATTAGGTTTCTTGGTTTTAAAGTTTTAATGTTTTATCCATTGGATAAGTCAACAAATGCTTGATGTTCTCTGGTATGGAAAGCAGTTAGGATATAAGCAGATATGTGGTTTTCTCATTTGTTTAACTGAAAACCCCACTGAAACTACTTCTAACATTAATTTTCTATTCATATAACCATAAGACTATGGGAATATAAATCAGATAATGCTTTAATAATCAGCTAATCAGGACTTAATTTACTATAGGAATATATGCACTTCATAATCTCTTACGTTTTTCCACAAACGTATTTTAAATGTATAAAATACAATATTTTATATAACATGCTTATTAATAGAGGCTTAGTTACTGAAGAAACCCATTATGTCTACAGGATATGTATCTTCTTAGTTTTTTGTTGTTTTTTAAATGGCTGAATAGCATACCCTTTACAGGCACAGCAAATTTTCTGAATAGGAGTTGCTCAGTTTAACTTATATGTATGTGTGTATGTATGTGTGTGTCTGTGTGTGTCTGTGTATAAATACATATAAAATCCTCATAGCTTAGCTCCCACCTATAAGTGAGAACATATGACATTTGGTTTTCCATTCCTGAGTTACTTCACTTAGAATAATGGCATCCAGCTCCATCCAAGTTGCTACAAAGGCCATTATTTCATTCTGTTTTACGGCTCAGCAGTATTCCATGGTGTATATATTCCAAGCTTTCTTTATCTATGCATTCATTGATGGGCATTCCATATTTTTGCAGTTGCAAATTGTGCTGCTATCAACATGCATGTGCATGTGTCTTTTTCATACAACTTCTTTTGTGTTGGTAGATACCCAGTGTGAGATTGCTGGATTGAATGGCAGTACTGTTTTCCATAGTGGTTTTACTAGTTTATGTTCCTATCAGCAGTGTAAGTGTACCCTTCTTACCTAATCCATACCAACATGTACGATTTTTCAATTTTTAAATTATAGCCATTCTTGCAGGAGTAAGGTGGTATCACACTGTGGTTTTCATTTGCATTTCCCTGATAATTAGTGATGCTTCTGAAGGAAAATATATACTAACAAGACAAACAGATGTTGAAAAGTTTTAAGAAAAATCTGATAAACATTAATTCTTAAATGGTTCAATTTACAGTCTAAAAGAGATCATTACAATCAACAGCAGAAGGACAAGATAAGTGTACATTACACACTTTGTTGCAATGTTTTACAATTTCTAAAAATCGTGAACATGGCTCCTGTTCAGAGCATAGATCTGGGTGCTTCTGCATTTACAAACAGCATTATGTAGTACTGGAGCTGGCTTCTGCCACCACTGCTTCTGGAGCTCACATCTGTGGAAACCCGCACATTTCTCTGCATATTCTCTGACCTTGTAATTAGAACTAGAGCCCCACCAGATTAGCTGCTGGTTTTGAGAATAATTTAGCCGCCATTATAACGGAGCTAAGTGTTCATAATTACAAATTTTGCTCCCTTCAAGAAACCAGTTTACAGACTGATGACAGCAGTGATTAAGAGCACTTTAGCTTCTGCAACTTTCAAAGTACTTCTATTTGTTTCAAATTCATTTTCTTTTAACATCCTTTGCTAAAATGGTTACTAGCAATATCACCATGACAATTCAGTTTCTACAATTAGCAAAGCAGTAATTTAGCAGCCATTTCAAAACCAACTGACCATCACTAGTGAGTCTCTTCTTAGTCACAAGAATCCTCAATTCACTTGTAAATATACAGTGTAGTAATTCTGAATGAAAGTCTTTAAAAATGTTTTTGGGGTATATTATAGGTGTATATATTTATGTGGTATATAAAATATTTTGATGACTACAATGTGTAATAATCACATCAGGGTAAATGAAGTATCCATCATGCTTCAAGCATACCTTTGTTTTACAAATAATTCAATTGCACCCTTTTAGTTACTGTAAAATGTACAATTAAATAATTATTGACTGTTGTCACCCTGTTGGGCTATCAAATATTAGATCTTATTTATTTTTTCTAACTATGTGTATCTATTAACCATTACCCCTTACTCCTCATCCCCCATACTACTTTTACCAGCCTCTGCTAATGATTCTCCTACTCTATGTCTTCATGAGTTAAATTGTTTGAGGCCGGGCGCAGTGGCCCACGCCTATAATCCCAGCACTTTGGGAGGCCAAGGTGGGTAGATCACAAGGTCAGGAGTTCGAGACCAGCCTGGCCAGCATGGCGAAACCTCATCACTACTAAAAATACAAAAATTAGCCAGGCATGGTGGCACACGCCTGTAATCCCGGGAGGTGAAGATAGGAGAATCACTTGACCCCAGGAGGCGGAGGTTGCAGTGAGCCGATATAGCACCACTGCACTCCAGCCTGGGTGACAGAGCAAGACTACATCTCAAAAAACAAACAAACAAAAAAACTGAATTAACGTTTAGCTCCCACAAATAAGTGAGAGCATGTGAAGTTTGTTTTTCCGTGCCTGGCTTATTTCACTGAACATTTCCGTCCATGTTCTTGCAAATAACAAGATCTCATTCTCTTTTGTGGTTGAATAGTACTCCATTGTGTATATGTACCACATTTTCTTTAGCCACTTATCTGTTGATGGAAACTTGGAATGCTTCCAAATCTTGGGTGTTGTGAATAGTGCTGCAATATACATGAGAGTGCAGGTATCTCTGATATTCTGACTTCCTTTCTTTTGCATATATACCCAGCAGTAGGATTGTTGGATCATATGGTAGCTCTATTTTTAGTTTTGAGAAACTCCAAACGTTTCTCCATAGTGGTTGTACTTAAATTACATTCCCACTAACAGTGTATGAGGGTCACCTTTTCTCTGTATCCTCACCAGCATTTGTTATTGGCTATCTTTAGAATAAAAGCCATTTTAAGTGGGTAAGATGATCTCTCATTGTAATTTTGATTTACAGTTCTCTGAAGATCAATGATATTGATGTTGAGTATCTTTTCATATACTATCTGCTATTTGTATGCCTTTCTTAGTTTTGAAACAGGGTCTCACTTTGTCACTCAGGTTGAGTGCAGTGGCACAATCACAGCTCACTGCAGCCTCAACCTCTTAGGCTCAGGTAATAATAAGCCTCCCAAACAGCTGAAACCACAGGCACGTGTCATCATGCTGGCTAATGTATCCTCTTTTGAGAAATGTCTATTCAGATATTTTGCCCACTTTAAAAATAAGATTATTAGATTTTTTTTCTATGGACTTATTTGAGCTTCTAAAATATTTTGGTTATTAATCCCTTGTCAGATAGTTTTCAAATATCTTTCCCCATTCTGTGAGTTGTTTCTTCACTTAGTTGACTGTTTCCTTTGCTGTGCAGAAGCTTTTTAACTTGATGTGACCTAATTTGCCCATTTTTGCTTGGCTGCCTGTGCTTATGAAATATTCAGGAAATATTTGCTGAGTCCAGTATCCCAGAGAGTTTTCCCAATGTTTTATTGTTTCATATTTCAGGTCTTAGATTTAATTTTTTTATTATTATTATACTTTAAGTTCTAGGGTACATGTGTATAACGTGCAGGTTTGTTACATATGTATAATTGTGCCATTTGGTGTGTTGCACCCATTAACTCATCATTTACATCAGGTATAACTCTCAGTGCAATCCCTCCGCCCTCCCACCTCCCCATGATAGGCCACTGTGTGTGATGTTCCCCTTCCTGAGTCCAAGTGATCTCATTGTTCAGTTCCCACCTATGAGTGAGAACATGCACTGTTTGGTTTTCTGTTCTTGTGATAGTTTGCTGAGAATGATGGTTTCCAGCCGCATCCATGTCCCTACAAAGGACGCAAACTCATCCTTTTTTATGGCTGCATAGTATTCCATGGTGTATATGTGACACATTTTCTTAATCCAGTCTGTCACTGATGGACATTTGGGGTGATTCCAAGTCTTTGCTATTGTGAATAGTGCCGCAATAAACATACGTGTGCATGTGTCTTTATAGCAACATGATTTATAATCCTTTGGGTATATACCCAGTAATGGGATGGCTGGGTCATATGGTACTTCTAGTTCCAGATCCTTGAGGAATCACCATACTGTTTTCCATAATGGTTGAACTAGTTTACAATCCCACCAACAGTGTAAAAGTGTTCCTATTTCTCTACATCCTCTCCAGCACCTGTTGTTTCCTGACTTTTTAATGATTGCCATTCTAACTGGTGTGAGATGCTATCTCATTGTGGTTTTGATTTGCATTTCTCTGATGGCGAGTGATGATGAGCATTTTTTCATGTGTCTGTTGGCTGTATGAATGTCTTCTTTTGAGAAATGTCTGTTCATATCCTTTGCCCACTTTTTGATGGGGTTGTTTGTTTTTTTCTTGTAAATTTGTTTGAGTTCTTTGTAAGTTCTGGATATTAGCCCTTTGTCAGATGAGTAGATTGCAAAAATTTTCTCCTATTCTGTAGGTTGCCTGTTCACTCTGATGGTAGTTTCTTTTGCTGTGCAGAAGCTCTTCAGTTTAATTAGATCCCATTTGTCAATGTTGGCTTTTGTTTTCATTGCTTTTGGTGTTTTAGACATGAAGTCCTTGCCCATGCCTATGTCCTGAATGATATTACCTAGGTTTTCTTCTAGGGTTTTATGGTATTAGGTCTAACATTTAAGTCTCTAATCCATCTTGAATTAATTTTCGTATAAGGAGTAAGGAAAGGATCTAGTTTCAGCTTTCTACTTATGGCTAGCCACTTTTCCCAGCACCATTTATTAAATAGGGAATCCTTTCCCCACTTCTTGTTACATGATTGTATATTTAGAAAACCCCATTGTCTCAGCCCAAAATCTCCTTAAGCTGATAAGAAACTTCAGCAAAGTCTCAGGATGCAAAATCAATGTGCAAAAATCATAAGCATTCTTATACACCAGTAACAGACAGAGAGCCAAATCATGAATGAACTTCCATTCACAATTGCTTCAAAGAGGATAAAATACCTAGGACTCCAACTTACAAGGGATGTAAAGGACCTCTTCAAGGAGAACTACAAACTACTGCTCAGTGAAATAAAAGAGGACACAAACAAATGGAAGAACATACCATGCTCATCGATAGGAAGAATCAATGTTTTGAAAATGGCCATACTGCCCAAGGTAATTTATAGATTCAATGCCATCCCCACTAAGTTACCGAGTTTCTTCACAGAATTGGCAAAAACTGCTTTAAAGTCATATGGAACCAAAAAAGATCCCGCATTGCCAAGACAATCCTAAGTCAAAAGAACAAAGCTGGAGGCATCACGCTACCTGACTTCAAACTATACTACAAGGTTACGGTAACCAAAACAGCATGATACTGGTACCAAAACAGAGATATAGACCAATGGAACAGAACAGAGTCCTCAGAAATAATACCACACATCTACAGCCATCTGATCTTTGACAAACCTGAGAAAAACAAGAAATAGGGAAAGGATTCTGTATTTAAATTTTTTTAAATTTTTAATGTTTTAAAAAATAGAGACAGAATCTCACTGGTTTGCCTGAGCTGGTATTGAACTACCAGGCTCAAGTGATTCTTCTATCTCAGTCTACCAAAGTGCTGGGATTACAGGCGTGAGCCACCACACCCAGCTGAGATTTAAATCTTTAATCCATTTTGATTTGATTTTTGCATAAGGTGAGAAACAGAGGTCTAGTTTCATTCCTCTGCATATGAATATCCAGTTTTCCCAGCACTACCTATTGACGAGACTGTCATTTCCCCATTGTATGTGCTTGGTACCTTTGCTGAAAATGAGTTCACTGCAGATGTATAAACTGGTTTCTGGGTTTTCTATTCTGTTCCATTCATTTATGTGTCTGTTTTTATGCCAGTGCCATGCTGTTATGGTTACTATAGCTATAGAGTATAGTTTGAAATCAGATAACGTGATTCCTCCAGTTTTGTTTTTTTGCTCAGGATAGCTTCGGATATTCTGAGTCTTCTGTAGTTACGTATAAATTTTAGAATTCATTTTTTATTTCTATTTCTGTGAAGAATGTCATTGTGTTTTGCAGAATTGTAGAGGTACCACATTGGTGGGCTGAGATCAGACCTGAAGGAATTCTCTGGATTAGCAGACAGGGACTCACTTCTTCCCTTACTTTCCCACAAATGAAGTCTCTCTTTCTGTGCTAGGCTGCCTGGAGCTCAAAGAGGAGCAATACAAGCACCCCTGTGGTCACCAACACTGGGACAGCACTAGGTCTGAAGCTGGCACAGCACTGTGGCAGACCAAGGCCCGCTGTAACAACTACCCACTGCCACCTATTTCACTCAAGGCCCCTGGGCTCTACAATTAGCAAGTAGTGAAGTGAGCCAGGCTTCTGTTCTTCCCTTAAGTGCAGTAAGTTCCTCTGGTCCCTGGATGGGATCAGAGGTGCTGTCTGGGAGCTAGGGCTGGAGTCATAAACCTTAGACATCTACCTGGTGTTCTGTTCTACCATGGCTGAGCTGGCACTGAATCCACCAGGCAAATCTATTCACACTCTTCCCTCCCCTTTCCCCAGGCAGAGTAGTTTGTCCACATGTACACCATCAACACAGTCCCCTGGGGATTACTGTCAGGTCACCACTGATGCTCACTCAATGCCCAAGCACTTCAGTCAGCTTGTGGTGAATGCTTCCTGGCCTGGAACTCACTCTTCAGGGCAGTTGGCTCCCCTATGGCCCAGGGTAGCTCCAGAGATGCCATCCAAGGGCCAAGGCCTGAATCAGGGACTCCAATAGTCCACTTGGTGCTCTTCTCCATTGTAGCTGAGCTGGTATCTAAGCTCAAGAAAAATCTTCTTAACTCTTCCCTTGGCTTTTCTCAAGCAGAGGGAGTCTCTCCTCACAGCCACCACAACTGGGAATGTCCTGGGTCACACCTGCAGCCAGCACATCTCTGAGTCTCACTCGAGGCCCATGGCATGTACTACCTGGTCACCACTGATGATTCTTCAGGGCCTAAGGGCTCTTTCATCAGAAAGTGATGAATCCTGCCATTATTGAGTCCCTTTAAGGCAGCAAGTTCCCTTCTGGCCAAAGGTTTGTCTAGAGATGTTATCCTGAAGCTGGAACCTGAAATGGGGGTCTCATGACTCTGACCTCTCCTACTGTGGCTGAGCTAGTATCCAAGTTGCAAGACAAAGCCCTCTTTCCTCCCCTCAAGTGGAAGAAAGAGGTCTCTGTCAGAGCTGTGAGCTGCACTGTCTAGGATTGGAGGAGCAGTGGACAAGCTGCCCCAGCTGCTGTCTCTGTAGGTCCCTACCTGCCCCAGCTGCTGTCTGTGTAGGTCACATTCCCCTAAATACACTGTCTCCAAGCACAGCACAGCAGTCCTTGTGGCCTAGACAGACTTTTAGATTTATTAAGGACCCCAGAGTATTTTATCCCACAGTAGCCATTAACCTTTCACAACTCAAGTTCCAATCACTGGGATGAACAATTCTTCTCTGGCTAGGACTAGACTAAATTTTTCCTCCATGGGTGGGCATTGGATGACTGCAGCCTTGTTTTGCTTTCTGCTATGACAAGGCAGCGCTGAATTTAGTGCAAAGTCCCACAGTTGCTGTGTTCTCCTTCCCCTAAGGATGTAGCCCCTTTCCTCACCACAGGTCCACTGCTGGGACATGGGGAAGGGGTGGCATCAGCAATTCAAGACTGTCTTTTCTACACTATTCAGTGCTTCTTTCAGTGATATGAAGTTAAAACCAGGTACTATGATTGTTTACCAGATTTTTAGTTCCTATGCAGGTGATTTTTTTATTTAGATAGTTGCTAAATTTGTTATTCCTGCGGGAGCAAAATTGGCAGTGACTGCCATTCAACCATCAGGCTCCACCTCTGTGACTGCATACATTCTGAAAGACAGTCTTAACTGGAGTAACAGGCAAATGTAAAAAAAAAAAAAGAAAAGAAAAGAAAAACAATAACCCAAAACTTCTTGCCACTGCCTGTCATGATCTTGATCTTCATATGCTGCTCAATGTCATCAAGAGGTATTCCTTCAGATTTACCTAAGTGTCACCCACAAAGCCATTCTCACTGTCTAGTGGACACTGTGAGAGCCTCTGCTGGAAATGCCTCCCTGGCTCTCTCTACCTACCAGCTCCAAGGCCCTTCCCTTTACAGAAGTCATGAGGCGAGACTGGAAGAAATACCCCAGGAAGGTCCCCTTTCAGTATCATGTTGGTGCCATCTGTGAGCAGCCCCATGACTCAGCAAGATTTCTTGCACTCTCACAGGTAACACAGGGCCCCCAAAGTGCTGCTGTGGTTGTATGAGTGCCCCGGGAACCTCCTGAGTGTCGAGAGTGCTGGGTGATGCTCCAGCAATGTTTTTCAGACTGCCTGAGGGGGATCACTGGAACTTCTAACTCATCAGCCCAATTTCTAAACACATGCAACACTCCTACTGGGGATGGGACAGAGGCAGAGGGATCTGTGGCTATTCTGTATCTCAAAGTTTCTATAAAACAGAACTTCAGATAAAAGCAGGGAGAACACCAGCAAAAGCAAATTCACAATGTGTAACTCAGGGTGAAACCACATTTTTCACAGTCCAGAGGCCCTAGACCTGTGCTCCTTAAAAAGAGACTGGAACTTGCACACAGCTTTGAAAAAGGCACAAAGATATTTACTGTATTATTATGTTCTTGTAGTACACTGGTAATATAATGCCAAAAATATTCACCAGAAAAATATTTTCCAATTTATGGGCAGATTATGAAAACATCAATTTACCAAGACCTACCAGCAAACAATGAAAAATATGAACCATTGTTCTAAAGCTGGATGGAAAAAGTATGCGGTGTTTATGCCCATTTTCGTTATCTGCATAATGTAAACTTTAAAAATATTTCCTAAAGCATTTAAGTTTATGGGAGCACATAAAGTACTGAAAAATGGTTAGAAAGTTCACAAAAACCGTACAAACTCACATTTCTTCAACTGTAATGTTCTCAAAGAGCTTGCAGTAGTCCTCATTCCACACAGCCATATCACTCCAAACCTTGGATGCAAGAAGAATGGCTCCCAAGACAATCCTCTTCCAGTTAGTTGGACAAATGTTGATATCAGCATAATTTACAAGTCTTTCTATGTAAATCTGCAAAACAGAGCACTGGCCTTTGACTTAGCTCAGTTTAAGTGCTGTGATAAGAACTCTTATGAATGACAGATTTCTTCTGGTTTTGACCAGAAAGTAAGTGCTTATGCTTACATTCTACAGAGATTTGCTTAATCAGGCTAAACAAGGGGCCACATCACAATTGATCAGATACTTCTGCTACCTATTCTTCCCATGGAAATTCACAGCCCAATTTTGGTCACAAGAATGACCGTATATCTCAGCCAAGGGCATCATGAAGACAGGTAGTGTTGTCACCTTCACACTCATAAAAGACAGCACACATACAGGCCCAGTGTGGATTAAAGTCATTCAATAAATCCTTAAGTGCCTACCACATATAATGTCTCACACGGAGCTGGTAGGTAGATGGGAATTTTACAAGTTTGTCAAGTTTGAATATGTAAAACTCATGTGATAGTGAGCAAATGTTAACCTCCTGTTCACAAAAGCTCACCTTTCTGTGGCACTAGCTTAATAAACTGCTGGTCAAGACAGCCTACCAGTAGCGGCTGTGAAGAGCAGCATGACAGACACAGGTCTATGGGGTTGTAAAACATTCCCCATATTCAGTTGCTCACTTGATAAGAAACCCACGTGTATAAAGATGTTCCTTCTCACATCCCCTATTTTTCACATCTTCATGATCACTTCATAAAAATTTATTCTGTCTTACATCATCTGCAACTTAGACAATTCTGTTGGTTTTAAGATAGAAAGAGCTGCCAGTCTTCTATCCCTAGGATTCCTCTAAACCTGCCAGGCAGTTGGTGAGACAATCCAATGAATTACTTTGCATCTATCAAACATCTGTCCTAAAAATAATTGGACAAAGTGAACAGCTGAGTAAAGATTAAAGGTGAGCTGTGAGGTGTTACCTCAGAGGGTGCTCTGCAGAACAGTATGTCTGTGAGCTACTTAAACTTTTTACATTGAAACAAAAGGACAAAACTTTATATAAATAAGTGAGTTCATTTCCTTTTTGTTGTTTTGTTTGTTTGTTTTTGTTTGTTTTGTTTTTATTATACTTTAAGTTCTAGGGTATATGTGCACAATGTGCAGGTTTGTTACATATGTATACATGTGCCATGTTGGTGTGCTGCACCCATTAACTCATCATTTACATTAGGTATATCTCCTAATGCTATCCCTACCCTTACCCCCTCCCCACAATAGGACCCGGTGTGTGATGTTCCCCTTTCTATGTCCAAGTGATCCCATTGTTCAATTTCCACCTATGAGTGAGAACATGCGGTATTTGGTTTTCTGTGGTGGATATGTGCCACATTTTCTTAATCCAGTCTGTCACTGATGGATATTTGGGTTGATTCCAAGTTTTGCTATTGTGAATAGTGCCACAATAAACATACATGTGTATGTGTCTTTATAGCAGCATGACTTATAATCCTTTTGGTATATCCTCAGTAATGGGATGGCTGGGTCAAATGGTATTTCTAGTTCTAGATCCTTGAGGAATCGCCATACTGTTTTCCACAATGGTTGAATTAGTTTACAGTCCCACCAACAGTGTAAAAGTGTTCCTATTTCTCCACATCCTCTCCAGCACCTGTTGTTTCCTGATTTTTTAATGATTGCCATTCTAACTGGTGTGAGATGGTATCTCGTTGTGGTTTTGATTTGCATTTCTCTGATGGCAAGTGATGATGAGCATTTTTTCATGTGTCTGTTGCCTGTATGAATGTCTTCTTTTGAGAAGTGTCTGATCACATACTTTGTCCACTTTTTGATGGGGCTGTTTTTTTCTTGTAAATTTGATTGAGTTCTTTGTAGGTTCTGGATATTAGCCCTTTGTCAGATGAGTAGATTGCAAAAATTTTCTCCTATTCTGTAGGTTGCCTGTTCACTCTGATGGTAGTTTCCTTTGCTGTGCAGAAGCTGTTTAGTCTAACTAGACCCCATTTGTCAATTTTGGCGTTTGTTGCCATTGTTTTTGGTGTTTTAGACATGAAGTCCTTGCCCATGCCTATGTCCTGAATGGTATTACCTAGGTTTTATTCAAGGGTTTTTATGGTTTTTGGACTAGCATTTAAGTCTCTAATCCATCTTGAATTAATTTGCATATAAGGAGTAAGGAAAGGATCCAGTTTCAGCTTTCTACTTATGACTAGCCAATTTTCCCAGCACCATTTATTAAATAGGGAATCCTTTCCCCGTTTCTTGTTTTTGTCAGGTTTGTCAAAAATCAGATGGCTGTAGATATGTGGTATTATTTCTGAGGGCTCTGTTTTGTTCCATTGGTCTATATCTCTGTTTTGGTACCAGTACCATGGTGCTTTGGTTACTGTAGCCTTGTGGTATAGTTTGAAGTCAGGTAGCATGATGCCTCCAGCTTAGTTCTTTTTGTTCAGGATTGTCTTGGCAATGCGGGCTCTTTTTTGGTTCCATATGAAATTTAAAGCAGTTTTTTCCAATTCTGTGAAGAAAGGCATTGGTAGCTTAATGGGGATGGCATTGAATCTATAAATTATCTTGGGCAGTATGGCCATTTTCAAAATATTGATTCTTCCTATCCATGAGCATGGTATGTTCTTCCATTTGTTTGTGTCCTCTTTTATTTCACTGAGCAGTGGTTTTAGTTCTCCTTGAAGAGGTCCTTTACCTCCCTTGTAAGTTGGATTCCTGAGTATTTTATTCTCTTTGAAGCTATTGTGAATGGGAGTTCATTCATGATTTGGCTCTCTGTTTGTGTGTTACTGGTGTATAAGAACGCTTGTGATTTTTGCACATTAATTTTGTATCCTGAGACTTTGCTGAAGTTTCTTATCAGCTTAAGGAGATTTTGGACTGAGACAATCGGATTTTCAAAATATACAATCATGTCATCTGCAAACAGGGACAATTTGATTTCTTCTTTTCCTAACTGAATACCCTTGATTTCTTTCTCTTGCCTGATTGCCCTAGCCAGAAATTCCAACACTATGTTGAATAGGAGTGGTGAGAGAGGGTATCCCTGTCTTGTGCCAGTTTTCAAAGGGAATGCCTCCAGTTTTTGCCCATTCAGTATGATATTGACTGTGGGTTTGTCATAAATAGCTCTTATTATTTTGAGATACATTCCATCAATACCAAATTTATTGAGCGTTATTAGCATGAAGGTCTGTTGAATTTTGTCAAAGGTGTTTTCTGCATCTATCAAGATAATCATGTGGTTTTTTGTCTTTGGTCCTGTTTATATGCTGGATTACATTTATTGATTTGCGAATGTTGAACCAGTCTTGCATCCCAGCAATGAAGCCCACTTGATCATGGTAGATAAGCTTTTTGATGTGCTTCTGGATTTGATTTGCCAGTATTTTATTGAAGATTTTTGCATTGATGTTCATCAGGGATATTGGTCTAAAATTCTCTTTTTCTGTTGTGTTTCTGCCAGGCTTTGGTATCAGGATGATGTTGACCTCATAAAATGAGTTAGGGAGGATTCCCTCTTTTTCAATTGATTGGAATAGTTTCAGAAGGAATGGTACCAGCTCCTCCTTGTACCTCTGGTATCATAGGGCTGTGAATCTGTCTGGTGCTGGACTTTTTTTGGTTGGTAGGCTATTAATGATTGCCTCAATCTCAGAGCCTGCTATTGGTCTATTCAGGGATTCAATTTCTTCCTGGTTTAGTCTTGGAAGAGTGTAAGTGTCCAGGAAATTGTCCATTTCTTCTAAGTTTTCTAGTTTATTTGCGTAGACGTGTTCATAGTGTGCTCTGATGGTAGTTTGTATTTCTGTGGGGTTGGTGGTGATATCCCCTTTATCATTTTTTATTGCATCTATTTGATTCTTCTCTCTTTCCTTCTTTATCAGTCTTGCTAGCGGTCTGTCAATTTTGTTGACCTTTTCAAAAAACCAACTCCTGGATTCATTGATTTTTTGGAGGGTTTTATGTGTCTCTATCTCCTTCAGTTCTGCTTGGATCTTAGTTATTTCTTGCCTTCTGCTAGCTTTTGAATGTGTTTGCTCTTGCTTCTCTAGTTTGTTCAATTGTGATGTTAGGGTGTCTATTTTAGATTTTTCCTGCTTTCTCTTGTGGGCATTTAGTGCTATAAATTTCCCTCTACACACTGCTTTAAATGTGTTCTGGAGATTCTGGTATGTTATATCTTTGTTTTTATTGGTTTCAAAGAACATCTTTATTTCTGCCTTCATTTTGTTATGTACCCAGTAGTCATTCAGGAGCAGGTTCAGTTTCTACGTAGTTGAGCAGTTTTGATTGATTTGTTATAATTTCTTTTCTTTTACATTTGCTGAGGAGTGCTTTACTTTTTAGTGTCTTTGCGCTGGGTACGTAGTTCCTCCATTAGTTCTGAGAAGTTTGATGGACTGATATCTTCTTCTCTCAACTCGTCAAAGTCATTCTCCATCCAGCTTCATTCCGTTGCTGGTGATGAGCTGCGTTCCTTTGGAGGGGGAGATGCGCTCTGATTTTTTGAATTTCCAGCTTTTCTGCACTACTCTTTCCCCATCTTTGTGGTTTTATCTGCCTTTGGTCTTTGATGATGGTGATGTACTGATGGGGTTTTGGTGTGGGTGTCCTTTCTGTTTGTTAGTTTTCCTTCTAACATTCAAGACCCTCAGCTGCAGGTCTGTTGGAGTTTCCTTGAGGTCCACTCCAGACCCTGTTTGCCTGGGTATCAGCAGCAAAGGCTGCAGAAGATAGAATATTGCTGAACAAAGAGGGTTGCTGTCTGATTCTCGCTCCGGAAGCTTTGTCTCAGGGGTGTACCCTGCCATGTGAAGTGTGAGGTGTTGGTCTGCACCTAGTGGGGGATGTCTTCCAGTTAGGCTACTCAGGGTTCAGGGACCCAGTTGAGCAGGCAGTCTGTCCATTCTCAGATCTTAACCTCCGTGCTGGGAGATCCACTGCTCTCTTCAAAGTTGTCAGACAGGGACATTTACCTCTGCTGAGGTTTCTGCTGCTTTTTGTTTAGTTATGCCTTGTCCCCAGAGGTGCAGTTTACAGAGGGAGGTAGGCATCCTTGAGCTGTGGGGGCTCCACTGAATTTGAGCTTCCCAGTGGCTTTGTATACCTACTTAAGCCTCAGCAATGGTGGGCGCCCCTCCCCCATCCTCGCTGCCACCTTGCAGTTAGATCTCAGACTGCTATGCTAGCAATGAGGGAGGCTCTGCAAACAGGGACAATTTGATTTCCTCTTTTCCTAACTGAATACCCTTGAGTTCTTTCTCTTGCCCGATTGCCTTAGCCAGAAATTCTAACACTATGTTGAATAGGAGTGGTGAGAGAGGGTATCCCTGTCTTGTGTCAGTTTTCAAAGGGAATGCCTCCAGTTTTTGCCCATTCAGTATGATATTGACTGTGGGTTTGTCATAAATAGCTCTTATTATTTTGAGATACGTTCCATCAATACCGAATTGGCGAGGGACCCTCCAGGCCAAGTGTGGGATACAATCTCCTGGTGTGCCTTTTGCTAAGACCCTTGGTAAAGCACAGTATTAGGGTGGGAGTGACCCAATTTTCCAGGTGTTGTGTGACTCAATTTCCTTTGGCTAGGAAAAGGAATTCCCTTCACTTTTGTGCTTCCCAGATGAGGCAATGCCTGGCCCTGCTTCAGCTCTTGCTGGTCGGGCTGCACCCACAGACCAGCACCAACTGTCTGACACACCTCAGTGGGATGAACCTGGTACCTCAGTTGAAAATGCAGAAATCACCTTCTTCTGTGTTTCTCATGCTGGGAGCTGGAGGCTGGAGCTGCTCCTGTTTGGCTTTCTTGGGTGTGCCCCCCACCCCATTTCACCTTGAGTTTATATCTTGTCTGAAGGGTATCAGATTGCAGAACACTGCCAGACCTGACACTGATCTGAACACTGCCAAACTCAAATATGTTTTCATTTGAGAAATTTCTGTTCATATCTTTTGGCCACTTTTTGATGGGGTTATTTGTTTTTTTCTTGTATATTTGTTTGAGTTCTTTGTAGATTCTGGATATTAGCCCTTTGTCAGATGAATAGATTGCAAAAATTTTCTCCCATTCTGTAGGTTGCCTGTTCACTCTGATGGTAGTTTCTTTTGCTGCACAGAAGCTCTTCAGTTTAATTAGATCCCATTTGTCAATTTTGGCTTTTGCTGCCGTTGCTTTTGGTGTTTTAGACATGAAGTCCTTGCCCATGCCTATGTCCTGAATGGTATTACCTAGGTTTTCTTCTAGGGTTTTTATGGTATTAGGTCTAACATTTAAGTCTCTAATCCATCTTGAATTAATCTTCGTATAAGGGGTAAGGAAAGGATCCAGTTTCAGCTTTCTACTTATGGCTAGCCACTTTTCCCAGCACCATTTATTAAATAGGGAATCCTTTCCCATTTCTTGTTTCTCTCAGGTTTGTCAAAGATCAGATGGCTGTAGATGTGTGGTATTATTTCTGAGAAGACATTCATACAGCCAACAGACACATGAAAAAATGCTCATCATCACTCGCCATCAGAGAAATGCAAATCAAAACCACAATGAGATACCATCTCACACCAGTTAGAATGGCAATCATTAAAAAGTCAGGAAACAACAGGTGCTGGAGAGGATGTGGAGAAATAGGAACACTTTTACACTGTTGGTGGGATTGTAAACTAGTTCAACCATTATGGAAAACAGTATGGCAATTCCTCAAGGATCTAGAACTAGATGTACCATATGACCCAGCCATCCCACTACTGGGTATATACCCAAAGGATTATAAATCATGCTGCTATAAAGACACATGCACACGTATGTTTATTGCGGCACTATTCACAACAGCAAAGACTTGGAATCAACCCAAATGTCCATCTGTGACAGACTGGATTAAGAAAATGTGTCACATATACACCATGGAATACTATGCAGCCATAAAAAAGGATGAGTTTGCGTCCTTTGTAGGGACATGGATGCGGCTGGAAACCATCATTCTCAGCAAACTATCACAAGAACAGAAAACCAAACAGTGCATGTTCTCACTCATAGGTGGGAACTGAACAATGACATCACTTGGACTCTGGAAAGGGAACATCACACATCGGGACCTATCATGGGGAGGGGGGAGAGGGGAGGGATTGCATTGGGAATTATACCTGATATAAATGATGAATTGATGGATGCTGACGAGATGATGGGTGCAGCACACCAACATGGCACAAGTATACATATGTAACAAACCTGCACGTTATATACATGTACCCTAGAACTTAAAGTATAATAAAAAAATATATATATATATGTTTTCAAAAACAAATGGCTATTGAACATATTTTACAGATTCTGCAGATTCTGCTCCCTTTCTCCCAAACCCTGCGCTCTCAAGTATTTCAAGAATGAACCTACCTGCCAGGGTTCAACTGCGTAGGAATCAGAGACCTCTGAAACAACATGGCAAGTCCTGTACTTCCTGTCCCCTTTCCTGCTAAGCTGCTGACCTGCTGACACTCATCCATGTCACATGCCCTTCTGGGTGAGTTTGAGAAGTCTTTATTCCCACTGATGCCAACTCTTCCCTCAGTGCAGTTGATCCCATCTCACTTTTGCAGCACACTGTTCCCACAGTCACCTCTTTCTGAAGAATTTCTTCCTCTCTACCAGAGAGTTCCTCCAAATTGTGTTTCCTTTGTCCCCATCCCACTCCCCACTCCTCTCCAACTGTGTCCTCTCACTGGTGCTCACAGCAGCATCCCCTCATGCCAGCTCCTTGTCTTCCATCTCTCCTTCATCTACACTGCCTGCTCCTGCTGATATGACTCTCCCAAGGCTCCTCTTGCCAACAGGCTTTTGTCTCTTGTGCCTTCATGCTGACAAACTAAAGCTCTGCACACATTGCATTTGCGTAGGTGTTGGGGCCAAATACCTGCATTTCAGTTCCCCTACTCCAATCTGTGTGCAATGCCTCTTATGTCTACCTTCATTGGTAGTCTGCATGGTTTGAGGGTGACCCACAGTCTGTCACTGCTCACCTGTATTACCCTAGTTGCTTCTTAACCCTCTTCACTGCTTCCACTCTGCCTCCCAACTATGGCTTACAGTCCCCACAGCAGCCAGAGTAACCTCTTCATTTAGAGCATGGCACTCCTCTTTTCAAGATCTACCACGAGCTTCCCATCAAACTGGAGTGAAACCTTAACTTCTTCCTACAGCCTCGAAGCCAAAGGCCCTGTGAGCTATGGTACTGCCTGTGGGGCCTCATGTCCACTATTTCCTTCATTCTTCACTCTGACCATGCCAGTCACCTTGCCGTTTGTTCCTCAAACACATAAGAGACACACATTGTCTGTCTTGGCAGTCATCCTGCTGCCTGCAATGTCAGCACTCTTGCCCATCATCCCTTCAGTCAGGTCACTGTTCAAATGTCAGCTCTCTAGAGAGGCTCTTCCTTATCATTCTATCTAAAATAGCCCCCAATCACTCTGTTACCCTTTATCCTGCTTCCTCTTCCTGCTGTTTCATACTACCTGAGAAAATACTTAAGTTCAATCTTCCTAGAACATAAGCTTATAAAAGCAAGAACTGTATTCCACCTGTCCTTTCCTCTACCCCAGCACTTAGAAGAGTGGCACAGAGACAGCATCCAGTGACAGTTCACGAATCAAGTCACTGCTCGGTAGCATTCAGCACTGTGACCACAGCTTCTCCTATCTTGAACTCTTTCTCCTTTTATTATCCTCTTCTGCTTTTCCTCTTCCCACTCTAGTGGCTACTCCACTGGGGGTTTGTCCCTCAAATGATAATAGTCCTTACAGACATATTTTCTGTTCACTTTATCTATTTTGACACAGGGTCTCACTCACTTGCCCAGGCTGGAGTGCAGCCTCCACCTCCTGGGCTCAAGTGATATTTTTGCCTCAGCCTGCCACGTTCCTGGTGCCACAGGCATGTGCCATCATATCTAGCTAATTTCTTAAATTTTCTTTTTTTATAGAAATGAGTCTCACCTTACTGCCCAGTCTGCTCTTGAACTCCTACACTTGAGCAATCCTCTCAACTTGGCCTCCCAAAATGCTGGCATTACAGGCATGAGATACTGTTCCCAGACTCACTTTCTGTTTTCTTAAGATACGGGGTCTCCACTGGGCACGGTGGCTTACACCTGTAATCCCAGCAATTTGGGAAGCTTAGGCAGGTAGATCACGAGGTTAGAAGATCGAGACCATCCTGGCTAAAACAGTGAAACCCCGTCTCTACTAAAAACACAAAAAATTAGGCGGGCGTTGTGGCGGGCGCGTGTAGTCCCAGCTACTTGGGAGACTGAGGCAGGAAAATGGCGTGAACCTGGGAGGCGGAGCTTGCAGTGAGCCGAGATCACACCACTGCATTCCAGCCTGGGCGACACAGCAAGACTCCATCTCAAAAAATAAATACGTAAATAAATAAATAAATAAATAAATAAATAAAAAGATACAGGGTCCCCTCATCTGGCACAGGCTGGACTTAAACTGCTGGGCTCAAGTAATTCCCCCACCTCAGCCTCCCAAGTAGCTAGGACTAAGGCATGAAACCACCATGCCTGGCTTGTCCCATTTCATTCTACATACTTCCTTGGTATTTAAACAGCCGCTGTTGCTCTTCATTCTGTAGCTCCACATCAGATTCATGCTCTAGTCTTGTATATCCAAATGATGACTAGACTTTGCTACTTTGTTCTCTCAAAGACACATCAAGCTTAGCCCATGTACAAAATTCTCCCTTTTCCAATCCAGCTTTCCTTCCTCCATCACCTATCTCTCTACATCTGGAAGCACCATCCTGCTTCCCTCTAGTACATGCTAAGAGTTCCAAATGACCTGCAGCTCCTCGAGAAGGCCTGTATCTGGTCCAGTGCCCTTTCAGGGCTTTGATTCAAGTGCATAGCAGAAGCCTTCTCCGTTAGAGTCTAACTGGTTGCTAAGGAAGTATTGACATAAGTATTTTTTCATTCCTGGCCATACAGTTGACTTTCCGATACAGGTTTGTTGTGGGGAGGAGTAAGACTATTTTTAACAATTTGAACAGAATTTTTATTTAAAATGATAGTTTTACAAAAGGAATTCTGTAGGGATAATGTAAATGTAATAACACAGCTATGGTTTGGTAGACCAACTGGAACCACATTCCTGGGCAACTTTAGGAGCATGTACAGGTCATCAGCAGGGACAGATTAACACACATCATCCAAGGAACAAAGAATTGAGGGCAGCAGCTGTCCATGACAATATGCATCAGAATTGCTTGGGGATACAGCCTGGGACTCAGCTTAGATCTACACCAGCATCCTTCTTGCCCATCGGTCAGATGGTTTCATTACTGCTCCCCATTCCAAGCCCTACACATGCCCTGGATGTGTGTGCACTGCGTTTACTGAAGTGTTGGGGGAGAAATCAGAAATCCCTCCTACTGCCTTTAATAGCAATTGTTCTGTGATGAGAAAAGCAACTGTGACATTTTAAGTCACAATGATGATTCAACTAAAATGTATTTGTTTTTATAAGTTTCTCTTAATATTATGAGATAATTTCAGAAACCTATTGTTATTTACAAACAAACCACATCACCCTGTTTACAAGAAGAATTTCTAAAGCTGCTTTATAAATAGAAAATATGTTACCAAACTTAACGATTGCCATGGTACTGGTACCAAAACAGAGATATAGACCAATGGAACAGAACAGAGTCCTCAGAAATAATACCACACATCTACAACCATCTGATCTTTGACAAACCTGACAAAAACAAGAAATGGGGAAAGGATTCCCTATTTAATAAATGGTGCTGGGAAAATTGGCTAGCCATAAGTAGAAAACTCAAACTGGATCCATTTCTTACTCCTTATACGAAAATTAATTCAAGATGGATTAGAGACTTAAATGTTAGACCTAAAACCATAAAAACCCTAGAAGAAAACCTAGGTAATACCATTCAGGACATAGGCATGGGCAAGGACTTCATGTCTAAAACACCAAAAGCAACAGCAACAAAAGCCAAAATTGACAAATGGGATCTAATTAAACTGAAGAGCTTCTGCACAGCAAAGGAAACTACCATCAGAGTGAACAGGCAACCTACAAAATGGGAGAAAATTTTTCAATCTACTCATCTGACAAAGGGCTAATATCCAGAAACTACAAAGAACTCAAACAAATTTATGAGGAAAAAACAAACAACCCCATCAAAAAAGTGGGCAAAGGATATGAAAAGACATTTCTCAAAAAGAAGACATGCATACAGCCAACAGACACATGAAAAAATGCTCATCATCACTGGTCATCAGAGAAATGCAAACAAAACCACAATGAGATACCATCTCACACCAGTTAGAATGGCAATCATTAAAAAGTCAGGAAACAACAGGTGCTGGAGAGGATGTGGACAAATAGGAACACTTTTACACTGTTGGTGGGATTGTAAATTGGTTAAACCATTGTGGAAAATAGTATGGCGATTCCTCAAGGATCTAGAACGAGAAATACCCAGCCATCCCATTACTGGGTACATACCTAAAGGATTATAAATCATGTTGCTATAAAGACACATGCACACATATGTTTATTGGGGCACTATTCACAACAGCAAAGACTTGGAATCAACCCAAATGTCCATCTGTGACAGACTGGATTAAGAAAATGTGGCACATATACACCATGGAATACTATGCAGCCATAAAAAAGGATGAGTTCGTGTCCTTTGTAGGGACATGGATGCAGCTGGAAACCATCATTCTCAGCAAACTATCACAAGAACAGAAAACCAAACACCACATGTTCTCACTCATAGGTGGGAATTGAACAATGAGATCACTTGGACTCAGGAAGGGGAACATCACACACTGGGGTCTATTATGGGCAGGTGGGAGAGGGAAGGGATGACATTGGGAGTTATACCTGATGTAAATGACGAGTTGATGGGTGCTGACGAGTTGATGGGTCCAGCACATCAACATGGCACAAGTATACATATGTAACAAACCTGCACGTTGTGCACATATACCCTAGAACTTAAAGTATAAAAAAGAAAAAAAAAGCCTTATGGCTTTAAACAGAGTACGAACAAATCTGAAAATCAATTTGTGTTCAGGATTATACTTAAAATATTCCTCCAAAACCTCTTCTCACTGAAAGAAGAAAGGATGCAAAGTAAATATCCATTAAAGAAAAAACCTGAGGTGCCCTTAAGACAGCAGTGTTCACATTTGTGCCCATGTGATGTGCACTTACGATAATTTTGATTGGTGAGACGTCTTTTAGTGTTTTCAATACGAACAGTGGGATCTTAAAATACCACCATGATTTAATACTAATCAACATTCACTTAAAAATAATATGAGCTTACCTCTGGGGACAGGGCAAAGCTAAACTAAAAGCAGCAGAAACCTCTGCGGATGATAATGACACTGTCTGACAGCTTTGAAGAGAGCAGTGGTTCTCCCAGCACGGAGGTTGAGATCTGAGAACAGACAGACTGGCTGCTCAACTGGGACCCTGACCTCTGAGTAGCCTAACTGGGAGACATCCCCCACTAAATGCAGACCGACACCTCATACCTCACATGGCGGGGTACACCCCTGAGACGAATCTTCTAGAGCAAGAATCGGACAGCAACACCCACTGTCCAGCAATATTCTATCTTCTGCAGCCTCCGCTGTTGATACCCAGGCAAACAGGGTCTGGAGTGGACCCCAAGCAATCTCCAACAGACCTACAGCTGAGGGTCCTGACTGTTAGAAGGAAAACTAACAAACAGAAAGGACACCCACACTAAAACCCCATCAGTACATCACCATCATCAAAGACCAAAGGCAGATAAAACCACAAAGATGGGGAAAAAGCAGGGCAGAAAAGCTGGAAATTCAAAAAATCAGAGCGCACCTCCCCCTCCAAAGGAACGCAGCTCATCACCAGCAATGGATCAAAGCTGGATGGAGAATGACTTTGATGAATTGAGACAAGAAGGTTTCAGTCGATCAAACTTCTCAGAACTAATGGAGGAACTACGTACCCAGTGCAAAGAAACTAAAAATCTTGAAAAAAGAATGGAAGAATGGATAACTAGAATAATCAATGCAGAGAAGGCCATAAACAAACTGACAGAGATAAAAACCATGACACGAGAAATACATGACAAATGGACCAGCTTCAGTAACTGACTCTATCAACTGGAAGAGAGAGTATCAATGATTGAAGATCAAATGAATGAAATGAAGCAAGAAGAGAAGTCTAGAGAAAAAAAGGAAAAAGAAATGAACAAAGCCTGTAAGAAATATGGGATTATGTCAAAAGACCAAATCTACATCTGATTGGTGTGCCTGAAAGTGAGGGGAAAATGGAACTAAGTTGGAAAACACTCTTCAGGATATCATCCAGGACAACTTCCCCGACCTAGTAAGGCAGGCCAACATTCAAATTCAGGAAATACAGAGAACACCACAAAGATACTCCTTGAGGGGAGCAACTCCAAAACACATAATTGTCAGATTCACCAAAGTTGAAATGAAAGAAAAAATGTTAAGGGCAGCCAGAGAGAAAGGTCGGGTTACCCACAAAGGGCAGCCCATCAGAGTAACAGCAGACCTCTTGGCAGAAACTCTCCAAGCCAGAAGAGAGTGGGGGCCAATATTCAACATTCTTAAAGAAAAGAATTTTCAACCCAGAATTTCATATCCAGCCAAACTAAGTTTCATCAATGAAGGAAAAATAAAATATTTTACAGTCAAGCAAATGCTTAGAGATTTTGTCACCACCAGGCCTGCCCTACAAGAGATCCTGAAGGAAGCACTAAACATGGAAGGGAACAACCGGTACCAGTCATTGCAAAAACATGCCAAACTGTAAAGATCATCAATGCTAGGAAATAAATCACATCAACTAATGAGCAAAATAACCAGCTGATATCACAATGACAGGATCAAGTCCACACATAACAATATTAACCTTAAATGTAAATGGACTAAACGGTCCAATTAAAAGACACAGACTGGGAAATTGGATAAGGAGTCAAGACCCATCAGTTTGCTGTATTCAGGAGACCCATCTAACATGCAGAGACACACATAGGCTCAAAATAAAGGGATGGAGGAAGATCTACCAAGCAAATGGAGAATAAAAAAAAGCAGAGGTTTCAATCCTAGTCTCTGATAAAACAGACTTTAAACCATCAAAGATCAAAAGAGACAAGGAAGGCCATTACATAATGGTAAAGAGATCAATTCAACAGGAAGAGCTAACTATCCTAAATATATATGTGCCCAATACAGGAGCACCCAGAATCATAAAGCAAGTCCTTAGAGACTTACAAAGAGACTTAGACTCCCATTCATTAATAATGGGAGACTTCAATACCCCACTGTCAACATTAGACAGATCAACGAGACAGAATGCTAACAAGGATATCAGGAATTGAACTCAACTCTGTACCAAGCGGACCTAATAGACATCTACAGAACTCTCCACCCCAAATCAACAGAATATACATTCTTTTCAGCACCACATCATACTTATTCCAAAATTGGCCACATAGTTGGAAGTAAAGCACTCCTCAGCAAATGTAAAAGAACAGAAATTATAACAAACTGTCTCTCAGACCACAGTGCAATCAAAGTAGAACTCAGGACGAAGAAAATCAATCAAAACTCCTCAACTACATGGAAACTGAACAACCTGCTCCTGAATGACTACTGGGTACATAATGAAACGAAGGCAGAAATAAAAATGTTCTTTGAAACCAACGAGAACAAAGATATAACATACCAGAATCTCTGGGACACATTTAAAGCAGTATGTAGAGGGAAATTTGTAGCACTAAATGACCACAAGAGAAAGCTGGAAAGATCTAAAATTGGGACCCTAACATCACAATTAAAAGAACTAGAGAAGCAAGCATAAACACATTCAAAAGCTAGCAGAAGGCAAGAAATAACTAAGATCCAAGCAGAACTGAAGGAGATAGAGACACATAAAACCGTCCAAAAAATCAATGAATCCAGGAGCCGATTTTTTGAAAAGACCAACAAAATTGATAGATGGCTAGCAAGACTAATAAAGAAAAAAAGAGAGGAATCAAATACATGCAATAAAAAATGATAAAGGGGATATCACCACCAACCCCACAGAAATACAAACTACCATCAGAGAATACTATAAACACCTCTACTCAAATCAACTAGAAAATCTAGAAGAAATGGATAATTTCCTGGACACTTACACTCTTCCAAGACTAAACCAGGAAGAAGTTGAATCCCTGAGTAGACCAATAGCTGTCTCTGAAATTGAGGCAACCATTAATAGCCTACCAACCAAAACAAGTACAGGATCAGATGGATTCACAGCCGATTTCTACCAGAGGTACAAGGAGGAGCTGGTACCATTCCTTCTGAAACTATTCCAATCAATAGAAAAAGGAGGAATCCTCCCTAACTCATTTTATGAGGTCAACATCATCCTGATACCAAAGCCTGGCAGAAACACAACAAAAAAAGAGAATTTTACAACAATATCCCTGATGAACATCGATGCAAAAATCTTCAATAAAATACTGGCAAACCAAATCCAGAAGCCATCAAAAAGCTTATCCACCATGATCAAGTGGGCTTCATCCCTGGGATGCAAGGCTGGTTCAACATTCGCAAATCAATAAATGTAATCCAGCATATAAACAGAACCAAAGACAAAAACCACATGACTATCTCAATAGATGCAGAAAAGGCCTTTGACAAAATTCAACAGCCCTTCACATTAAAAACGCTCAATAAATTTGGTATTGATGGAACGTATCTCAAAATACTAAGAGCTATTTATGACAAACACACAGCCAATATCATATTGAATGGGCAAAAACTGTAAAAATTCCCTTTGAAAACTGGCACAAGACAGGGATGCCCTCTCTCACCACTCCTACTCAACATGGTGTTGAAAGTTCTGGCTAGGGCAATCAGGCAAGAGAAAGAAATAAAGGGTATTCAGTTAGGAAAAGAGGAAGTCAAATTGTCCCTCTTTGCAGATGACATGATTGTATATTTAGAGAACCCCATTGTCTCAGCCCAAAATCTCCTTAAGCTGAGAAGAAACTTCAGCAAAGTCTCAGGATACAAAATCAATGTGCAAAAATCAAAAGCATTCTTATACACCAGTAACACACAAACAGAGAGCCAAATCATGAATGAACTCCAATTCACAATAGCTTCAAAGAGAATAAAATACCTAGGACTTCAACTTACAAGGGATTTAAAGGACCTCTTCAAGGAGAACTACAAACCACTGCTCAGTGAAATAAAAGAGGACACAAGCAAATGGAAGAACATACCATGCTCATGGATAGGAAGAATCAATATCGTGAAAATGGCCATACTGCCCAAGGTAATTTATAGATTCAATGCCATCCCCATCAAGCTACCAATGACTTTCTTCACAGAACTGGAAAAAACTGCTTTAAAGTTCATATGGAACCAAAAAAGACCCTGCATTGACAAGACAATCCTAAGCCAAAAGAACAAAGCTGGAGGCATCATGCTACCTGACTTCAAACTATACTACAAGGCTACAGTAACCAAAACAGCATGGTACTGGTACCAAAACAGAGATATAGACCAAGGGAACAGAACAGGGCCCTCAAATAATATCACACAACTACTGCCATCTGATCTTTGACAAACCTGACAAAAACAAGAAATGGGGAAAAGATTCCCTGTTTAATAAATGGTGCTGGGAAAATTGGCTAGCCATAAGTAGAAAGCTCACACTGGATCCTTTCCTTATTCCTTATACAAAAATTAATTCAAGATGGATTAGAGACTTAAATGTTAGACCTAAAACCATAAAAACCCTAGAAGAAAACCTAGGTAATACCATTCAGGACATAGACATGGACAAGGACTTCATGTCTAAAACACCAAAAGCAACAGCAACAAAAGCCAAAATTGACAAATTGGATCTAATTAAACTAAAGAGCTTCTGCACAGCAAAGGAAACTACCATCAGAGTGAACAAGTAACCTGCAGAATGGGAGAAAACTTTTTCAATCTACTCATCTGACAAAGGGCTAATATCCAGAAACTACAAAGAACTCAAACAAATTTATGAGGAAAAAACAAACAACCCCATCAAAAAAGTGGGCAAAGGATATGAACAGACATTTCTCAAAAAGAAGACATGCATACAGCCAACAGGCACATGAAAAATTGCTCATCATCACTGGTCATCAGAGAAATGCAAATCAAAACCACAATGAGATACCATCTCACACCAGTTAGAATGGCAATCATTAAAAAGTCAGGAAACAGCAGGTGCTGGAGAGGATGTGGAGAAATAGGGATACTTTTACACTGTTGGTGGGATTGTAAATTGGTTAAACCATTGTGGAAAACAGTATGGCGATTCCTCAAGGATCTAGAACGAGAAATACCATATGACCCAGCCATCCCAGTACTGGGTACATACCCAAAGGATTATAAACCATGCTGCTATAAAGACACATGCACACGTATGTTTATTGGGGCACTATTCACAACAGCAAAGACTTGGAATCAACCCAAATGTCCATCAGTGACAGACTGGATTGATAATGTGGCATATATACACCATGGAATACTATGCAGCCATAAAAAAGGATGAGTTCGTGTCCTTTGTAGGGACATGGATGCAGCTGGAAACCTTCATTCTCAGTAAACTATCACAAGAACAGAAAACCAAACACCACATGTTCTCACTCATAGGTGGGAATTGAACAATGAGATCACTTGGACTCGGGAAGGGGAACATCACACACCAGGGCCTATTATGGGGCAGGGGGAGGGATGGCATTGGGAGTTATACCTGATGTAAGTGACGAGTTGATGGGTGCTGACGTGTTGATGGGTGCAGCACACTAACATGGCACAAGTATACATATGTAACAAAACTGCACGTTGTGCACATGTACCCAGGAACGTAAAGTATAATTTAAAAAAAAAAAAAGAAAAAAAGGATAATAATATGAGCATAAACTCAGAAAATGTTTATGTTCTTTTTTAACCCTTTCTCCCACATAATTCCATCCAAATGTAAGCTACTAGTAGGGTTTAATGTCTTACTGACCGTATATCATTCTTCTCTGCAATAAACTTTGAAAAAATATAGTTTCCTGTAACCATAAGGCTCTAAGCCTGTGTTGGTAAATACAATAGTCACTAGCCACATGTGGCTTTTAGGTACCTGAGGAAATATATTTTTACGTTTTTACGCCATGTAAGTTGATTTAAACTTAAATTTTTCTTTTTCCTTTTTTTTTGAAATGCATTTTCACTCTTGTTGCCCAGGCTGGAGTGCAATGGCATGATCTTGGCTCACTTCAAGCTCTGCCTCCTGGGTTCAAGCGATTCTTCTATCCCAGCCTCCCAAATAGCTGGGATTACAGGCACGTGCCACCATGCCCGGATAATTTTTGTATGTTTAGTAAAGACAGGGTTTTATCATATTGGTCAGGCTGGTCTCAAACTCCTGACCCCCAGTGATCCCTCCACCTTGGCCTCCCAAAGTGCTGCGATTACAAAGGTGTGAGCCATTGCACCCAGTGAACTTAAATTATTTTTATCCCTCTTCATAAAAATCATGCTTCTGTGTTAAAAGTATTTACGTATACTTATATTGCTTGATACTACTGACAATCATCTTTTAAAAAGATACATTTTCTGTTATTTGGATAGTATATTACTCATATTAGCTCACTAATTAAACATACCTGCAGATCACTTCTTATTCCAGCATGTTCTTTTTACAACACTTTTAAAATAAGATGACGAGATGCCACATGAAATGGGGAACAAGACTTAAAGGAAGATGCCTTTGACTACGGGCATGAAACAGATACAAATCTATGATGAAAATACAAACTCAGGCTGAGCATGGTGGCTGAAGCCTGTAATCCCAGCATTTTGGGAGGCTTAGGTTGGCAGATCCCGGGGTCAGGAGATCGAGACCATCCTGGTTAACATGGTGAAACTCCATTAGCTCTACTAAAAACACAAAATATTAGCCAGGTGTGGTGGTGGGCACCTGTAGTCCCAACTACTTGGGAGGCTTAGGCAGGATAATGGCATGAATCCAGGAGGTGGAGCTTGCAGTGAGCAGAGATCGCATCATGGCACTCCAGCCTGGGAAACAGAGTGAGACTCCATCTAAAGAAAAAAAAAAAAAAGTGATACTTACTGGGCCAGGTGCAGTGGCTCATGCTTGTAATCCCAGCACTTTGGGAGGCCGAGGTCAGGCATTGAAAACCAGCCTGGCTAACATGATGAAACCCTATCTCTACTAAAAATACAAAATTAGCCAGGCGTGGTGGTGGGCACCTGTAATCCCATCTACTTGGGAGACTGAGGCAGGAGAATCACTTGAACCTGGGAGGCGGAGGTTCCAGGGAGCCAAGATGGCACTATTGCACTCCATCCTGGGCAACAAGAGTGAAACTCCATCTCAAAAACAAACAAACAAACAAACAAATAAATAAATGACACTTATTGTAAGTGGGTGTAACCGTTCATAAAAAACGTCCAAAGATCTATCTGCATTTCTATAAAATAAGAATGTGTATTACTTCAAAAACTGTTAATATCTTAGTATAATATCTTCGGTGTTTACTTCACCCAAGCAAATGGTTTTTACAAATTCTCCTTGATACTGACTTGCAGAGGGTTTCCTGACCTCTTCTTTCTCAGCACAGCATGTCCTGTACTGTGAAGTCTTTTATACCATAACCAGTCAGAACTGTCTGTAAGTATTGATCCTTCCTAACAGGCAATGACAATAAACCAAACACATTTTCACTCCTCTAACCACACAGTGAAACACAAGAATGTTTTACAAAGCAGTAGTGGTGGGCAATAATCTCTTTAGAACTTTAATAAATGTAAATGTGATTCAGATTTGCTAGCTTCCTTTAATTTAAATTACTGAAAATAATAAATACATCATGAGAATATACTACAGAGAACTAAAGAGAAACATCAATTTCATTTAAAAATACAACCGGCCAGTGCAGTGGCTCACGCCTGTAGAATCCCAGCACTTTGGGAGGCCAAACCGGCAGATCACTTGAGCTCCTTTAGGAGTTCAAGACCAGCCTGGGCAACATGACAAAACCCTGTCTCTACCAAAAGTACAAAAAAAATTATCCAGGCATGCTGACACATGTCTATGGTCCCAGCTACTCAGAAGCCTGAGGTGAGAGAATTGCTTGAGCTGAGATCATGCCAATGGACTCCAGCCAAGTGATAGAGTGAAACTCAGTCTAAAAAACAGCTACAACTATCATTCTCAAAAATAAATGAAGTGAAGCTATCACTCATTCACAAGGAAATGTGTCACTCATGTCACAAGGAAAATAAGTATTTGTTTCCAATGATAAAACTTAACCTTTCCTGAGGACTTTGAAAAACTTGTTCCTTCTACTGTAAGCTTGATAGCCTCTCAATACTTAAAGACATTTAAAAATAAGATTCGTGGTTAAATTTAAAAAGTGATTTTTGATATAATAAAACATAAACCAATATTTTCCAAATAACTAATGCATATTATAAATGCAAGTATGTGGGGAAATAACCATTTATTGTGCAAGAATGATCAGTGAGTACTGAGAATACATTTGTGAATATGTAAAATGCCACTGTAACTAATTTAAGAAACTAGCACTTGTGAAGTTTTGATTTAGTATTAAAGAATACCCACAACTGTCTTAAAGCTTTAAAAATGCACCTTTTACCAACTACTTATTTGCATAAGGCTAGGTCATCTTATTGCTTCTTTAAAGCAAATTACAAAGAAAGCACTAGAGAATTCAGCTGTCTCCTATTAAGCTCAACACTACAGATTTTCAATAATACAAATACACGACACATTTTTTTACCATAAAAAAGTTATCTTTTCCTTTAAAAATTTATGTTAACAATATTGTTCTCAAGGAGTATTTTCTATTGTTACAATCTGAGTCATGGGTTACTATTGACATCTAGTTGGTAGAGGCCATCAATGCTGCTAAACTTTCTGCAATGCACAGGACAGTCCTCATGACAAAGCATTATCTAGCTCACAATATCAATAGTGTTAAGGCTGTGAAATCTACACTAAAAATAGATTTTGAAAAAAATATCAATTTTATATTTCTATCACAGTAAATATCAATATAATCAATATAAAATCATACTCACTGGGATACTCTATCATTTAAGAATTTAAAAAGTCTCAAGGACCAAAGAAAAAACAAATAATTTGCTTAGATATTTTAGTAGGCACAATACAGCTTATGATGTCTAGAGCTGTGACCTAACACTGAGCTTGATATCATGCAAAGTAATTAGCCAGAATAACAAGACAGGTTTTAAAAAAGCTCACCTTTGCTTGATATGATAATATATCGCCAAGGTCACACTGTGGAAGGAAAAAAAATATTCACAACAATAAATGTTATCATTTGTTAGGCTTGAAGACATTTTTTAAAAGGGGGGCAGAGGAAACTCTCCTAGCAGCTCTGAAATTCAAATCTTATATTTCAGAACAGTACCATAAGAGCACTTTCTTGTTTTCATTTCTAGGCTTTTAGCAAAAATATGAGAATCAAAATGCAAGGCAGTATGCTTTTAGAAGACATGTTTCTGTTGATGATTATAATATATAAGTAATAACATATTTCCCTGTTATATGCTCTTCTACCCACAAAACCTTTCATCCTATGAAATTTATTTTACGCATTTATTTATTTTTTGACCCAAAGTCTCACTCTGTCACCCAGACTGGAGTGTAGTGGCGCAATCTTGGCTTACTAAAACTTCCACCTCCCAGGTAAAAGCGATTCTCATGCCTCAGCCTCCCAAGTAGCTGGAACTACAGGTTTGTGCCACTACGCCCAGCTAATTTTTCTATTTTTAGAAGGCACAGGGTCTCGCCATGATGGCCAGGTTGGTCTCAAACTCCTGGCCTCAAGTGATTCACCTGCCTCGGAACTCCCAAAGTGCTGGGATTATAGGCATAAGCTACCGCACACAGCCTCATGCAGTTTACATCTATGCGTCCATATGTTTAAACCATTTAGTAGTAGTGTTTTCTTTTTTAAGATGTTAGGCCCTGCATTTCAGTTTAGTTCACTATCTCCTACCACCCATTTTTAATTATTTCCCTAAAAATACATAATGAAAGTGCTTTATAACAAATAAAATTATTTGAAATCACTTTTGCATAATTATTAAAAAATATATTAGTAAACATAAGCACACGGAAATCAATGATAGGTGCAGTGATCCTAAAATAAACCATGCTGACAAGGCAGTGTAACAGGACACAGAGTAATATGAATGGCAGGTACCTTCAATTATTTTAACTGAAATATTTATGAATAGATACACCTCTTCAGATATATGTAACTGCATTCCTAAGTTATTCACAGATGCTGCGTATCACAAAACAAGAGGTTCTCTTACATACGTTATGTGCTTCCATTTGCCCTCAGCATCTAGAATGAGGCTCAAAATAACTGAGGGAAGGCAAATTTCAATTTTAATAATAGGTCTATACAATATTAGCACTTTTTAAAAAGCCTGTAACATTAGCATTTAAGATGGATACGTCTATAGTGCTTTAAGTAGTTTTCATCTCTAAAATCATTTTAAAATCACAGAATTTGAAGTTACATGCTGGAAAGGACCAATGACCTTACATGACATTTAATCCAACACTCATTTTACAGATCAGGGAAACAAACCTTAAAGCTGACTTGCCCAAGGTCCCACCAAATAGGGGGAGTTTCTCGTCCTAAACTCAAATTAAGCAGTGTCTCTCAAACTTTGCTGCACATTAAAATCAACTGAGGAGCTTTACTGCCTCATTTGCAACATGAGATTTTTTAATTTAATTAATTAGCACTGGGTAGGACTTTGGGCATCAGGGTTGTTAAAAATTTCTCTGGTGATTTCAAAGTGCAGCAAAGTTTGGAATGATTGAGTTGGGGTGAAAATCAGAATCTTCTGGGATGCTTTTCTTCACATAAAGATGCCTCACATCCATTCCTATTTTCCTAAAGGGCTTCTCAGTGCCTAGAGATAGAGAAGGTTGAGGTGGGACGATACAAATGTTTGCAGACATGTATTTTGAAAAAAAAAAAACCTTGCAAAAGTGATCCCAATGAGTTCCATCTACCCCACTGAAAACAGTGCACTACTAACTCGTAATAAACATTTTTCAAAATCTTTTCTTGAAGCCAATTTGCCCTATTAATTTGCTCAATAAACCTTTATTTCACTAATAGTGAATATACCAAATGATAATTTCTCAGACTTGTTGATGGGAAATTAAAATTTACTTTACTTTCAGAAGCAGACTTGTAAAAATTAGAGTAATGAGGAAAAAAGCATGAGATTTGTTTGAGCAAGATTAATGTTTAAAACTACTTTTAAATTATATGCTGACACATCAAAACTTTTGAATTCAAAAGAAATCAGGGACACGAGCCACAGCGACTTCTTTTTGTTGTTGTTGTTGCTGCTGCTCAAGGATTTAGAGGCTTGGCTGAATGCAGACATTTAGTGATTACTCAATAGGTCCCAAAGCTCAGGACTTGATACAGGGTTTGAATCCAGTTTCCCCTGAAACACAACTTCATCTCTACTACTGTGATAAGGGAGAGAGGGGAGTGACATTATTATCAGTGTAAACTTGCCTCTTTGTTGTTATTATTGATTTTAGAAATGGAGTTTCACTCTTGTTGCCCAGGCTGGAGTGCAATGGCGCGATCTCAGCTCACTGCAACCTCTGCCTCCTGGGTTCAAGCGATTCTCCTGCCTCAGCCTCCCAAGTAGCTGGAATTACAGGTGCCTGACATCACGCCCAGCTAGTTTTTGTACTTTTAGTAGGGAAGGGGTTTTACCATGTTAGCCAGGCTGGTCTCGATCTCCTGATCTCAGGTGATTGGCATGCCTTGGCCTCCCAAAGTGCTGGGATTACAGGCGTGAGCCACCATGCCTGGCTGCCACGTTTTTTTAAATTATACTTTAAGTTCTGGGATACATGTGCAGAACATGCAGGTTTGTTACATATGTATACATGTGCCATGGTGGTTTGCTGCACCCATTAATCCATCATCTAGGTTTTAAGCCCCGCATGCATTAAGTATTTCTCCTAATGCTATCCCTCTCCTTGCCTCCACCCCCTGACAGGCCCCGGTGTTTGATATTCCCCTTCCTGTGTCCATGTGCTCTCATTGCTCAACACCCACTTATGAGTGAGAACATGCAGTGTTTGGTTTTCTGTTCCTGTGTTAGTTTGTTGAAAATGATGGTTTCCAGCTCCATCCATGTCCCTGCAAAGGATATGAACTCATCTTTCTTATGGCTGCATAGTATTCCATTGTGTGTATGTGGCACATTTTCCTTATCCAGTGTATCATTGATGGACATTTGGGTTGGTTCCCAGTCTTTGCTATTGTAAATAGTGCAGCAATAAACAAACATGTGCATGTATCTTTATAGTAGAATGATTTATAATCCTTTGGGTATATACCCAGTAATGGGGTTGCTGGGTCAAATGGCATTTCTGGTTCTAGATCCTTAAGGAATTACCACACTGTCTCCACGATGGTTGAACTAATTTACATTCCCACCAGGAGTGTAAAAGCATTTCTATTTTGCTACATCCTCTCCAGCATCTGCTGTTTCCTGACTTTTTTTTTTTTTTTTTTTTGAGATGGAGTCTCGCTCTGTCGCCCAGGCTGGAGTGCAATGGCCGATCTCAGCTCACTGCAAGCTCTGCCCCCCGGGTTTATGCCATTCTCCTGCTTCAGCCTCCCAAGTAGCTGGGACTACAGGCACCCGCCACCTCGCCCGGCTAGTTTTTTGTATTTTTAAGTAGAGACGGGGTTTCACCGTATTAGCCAGGATGGTCTGGATCTCCTGACCTCGTGATCCACCCGTCTCGGCCTCCCAAAGTGCTGGGATTACAGGCTTGAGCCACCGCGCCCGCCTCCTGACTTTTTAATGCGCATGATTCAAACTGGCATTAGATGGTATCTCATTGTGGTTTTGATTTGCATTTCTCTAATGACCAGTGATAATTAGCTTTTTTTCATATGTTTGTTGGCCGCATAAATGTCTTCTTTTGAGAAGCGTCTGTTCATATGCTTCACCCACTTTTTGATGGATTTTTTTTTTTCTTGTAAATTTGTTTAAGTTCCTTGGAGACTCTGGATAATAGGTCTTTGTCAGATGGACAGATTGCAAAAATTTTCTCCCATTCTGTAGGTTGCCTGTTCACTCTGATGATAGTTTCTTTTGCTGTGCAGAAGCTCTTTAGTTTAATTAGATCCAATTTGACAATTTTGGCTTTTGTTGCCATTGCTTTTGGTGTTTTGGTCACGAAGTCTTTGCCCACACCTGTCCTGAATGGTATTTCCTAGGTTTTCTTCTAGGGTTTTTATGGTTTTAGGTCTTAGGTTTAAGTCTTTAATCCATCTTGAGTTAATTTTTGTATAAGGTGTAAGGAAGGGGTCCAGCTTCAGTTTTCTGCATATGGCTAGCTAGTTTTCCTAACACCATTTATTAAATAGGGGGTCCTTTCCCCATTGCTTGTTTTTGTCAGGTTTCTAAAAGATCAGATGGTTGTAAATGTGTGGCATTATTTCTGAGGCTTCTGTTCTGTTCCATTGGTCTACACATCTGTTTTGGTACCAGTACCATGCCGTTTTGGCTACTGCAGCCTTGTGGTATAGTTTGAAGTCAGGTAGCGTGATGCCTCCAGCTTTGTTCTTTTTGATTAGGATTTTCTCAGCTAATACAAGCTCTTTTTGGTTTCATATGAAATTTAAAGTAGTATTTCTAATTCTGTAAAGAAAGTCAATGGTAGCTTGATGGAAATAGCATTGAATATATTATATATTACTTTGGCAGGTATGGCCATTTTCACGATACTGATTCTTCCTATCCATAAGTATGGAATATTTTTCTTATTCCTAGGTATTTTATTCTCTTTGTAGCAACTGTGAATGGGAGTTCACTCATGAGTTGGCTCTCTGTCTATTATTGGTGTATAGGAATGGTTGTGATTTTTGCACATTGATTTTTGCATCCTGAACTTTACTGGAGTTGCTTATCAGCTTAAGGAGTTTTTGAGCTGAGATGATGGGGTTTTCTAAATATATAATCATATCGTCTGCAGAGACAATTTGACTTTCTCTCTTCCTATTCAAATACCCTTTATTTCTTTCTCTTGCCTGATTACCCTGGCCACAATTTCCAATACTATGTTGAATAGGAGTGGTGAGAGACGCCATCCTTGTCTTGCACTGGTTTTCAAAGGGAATGCTTCCAGTTTTTGCCCATTCAGTATATTGGTTGTGGGTTTGCCATAAATAGCTCTTATTATCTTGAGATCTGTTCCATCAATACCCAGTTTATTGAGTGTTTTTGGCATGAAGGGATGTTGAATTTTATTGGAGGGCTCTTCTGCATCTTTTGAGATAATCATGTGGTTTTTGTCATTGGTTCTGTTTATGTGATGGATTACATATATTGATTTGCGTATGTTGCATCCCAGGAATGAAGCCGACTTGATCATGGTGGATAAGCTTTTTGATGTGCTGCTGGATTCAGCTTGCCAGTATTTTAATGAGAATTTTCACATCGATGTTCATCAGGGATATTGGTCTGAAATTTTCCTTTCCTATTGTGTCTCTGCCAGGTTTTGATATCAGGATGATGCTGGCCTCATAAAATGAGTTAGGGAGGAGTCCCTCTTTTTTTATTGTTTGGAATAGTTTCAGAATGGTACCAGCTCCTCTTTGTACCTCTGGCAGAATTCGACTGGGAATCCATTTGGTCCTGGACTTTTTTTAGTTGTTCGGGTATTAATTACTGCCTCAATCTCAGAACTTGTTATTGGTCAATTCACGGATTCAACTTCTTCCTAGTTTAGTCTTGGGAAGGTTTATGTGTCCAGGAATCTAGCCATTTCTTCTAGATTTTGTAGTTTACTTGCATAGAGGTGTTTATAGTATTCTCTGATGGTAGTCTGTATTTCTTTGGGATTGGTGGTGATATCCCCTTCATCATTTTTTATTGCATCTATCTGATTCTTCTCTCTTTTCTTCTTTATTTGTCTGGTTAGCAGTCTATCTATTTTGTTAATCTTTTCAGAAAACCGGCTCCTGGATTCATTGATTTTTTGAGGAGATTTTTCGTGTCTCTATCTCCCTCAGTTCTGCTCTGATCTTAGTTATTTCTTCTCTTCTGCTTTTGAATTTGCTTGTTCTTGCTTCTCTAGTTCTTTTAATGGTGATGTTAGGGTGTCAATTTTAGATCTTTCCCACTTTCTGATCTGGATATTTAGTGCTACAAATTTCCCTCTAAACACTGCTTTAGCTGTGTCCCAGAGATTCTGGTTCATTGTGTCTTTGTTCTCATCGGTTTCAAAAGCTTCTTTATTTCTGCCTTTATTTCATTATTTACTCAGTAGTCATTCAGGAGCAGGTTGTTCAGTTTCCATGTAGTTGTGCAGTTTTGAGTGAGTTTCTTAATCTTGACTTCTAATTTGATTGCACTGTGGTCTGAGAGACTGTTATGATTTCCATTCTTTTGCATTTGCTGAGGAGTGTTTACTTCCATCTAAGTGGTCCATTTCAGAATAAGCACTGAGAAGAATGTATATTTTGTTGATTTGGGGTGGATAGTTCTGTAGATATCTATTAGATGTGCTTGGTCCAGAGCTGAGTTCAAGTCCTGAATGTCCTTGTTAATTTTCTGTCTCACTGATCTGTCTAATATTAATAGTGGGGTGTTAAAATCTCTCACTATTGTTGTGTGGAAGTCGAAGTCTCTTTGTAGGTCTCTAAGAACTTGCTTTATGAATCTGGGTGCTCCTGTATTGGGTGCATATATATTTAGGGTAGTCAGCTCTTCTTATTGCATTGATCCCTTTACCACATGTAATACCCTTCTTTGTCTTTTTTGATCTTTGTTGGTTTAAAGTCTGTTATATCAGAGAGTAGAATCACAACCCCCCCCCTTTTTTTTTTTTTTTTTTTGCTTTCCATTTGCTTGGTAAATATTCCTCCATCCCTTTATTTTGAGCCTATGTGTGTCACTGCACATAAGATGGGTCTCTTGAATATAGCACACCAATAGGTCTTGACTCTTTATCCAATTTGTCAGTCTGTGTCTTTTAATTGGGGCACTTAGCCTGTTTACATTTAAGGTTGATATTATTATGTGTGGATTTGATCCTGTCATCATGATGCTACCTGGTTATTTAGCACATTAGTTGATGCAGTTTCTTCATAGTGTTGTTGGTCTTTATATTTTGCTATGTTTTTGGAGTGGCTGATACTGGTTTTCCCTTTCAACATTTAGTACTTCCTTCAGGAGCTCTTGTAAGGCAGGTCTGGTGGTGACAAAATCCCTCAGCATTTGCTTGTCTGTAAAGGATTTCATTTATCCTTCATTTATGATACTAAGTTTGGCTGGATATGAAATTATGGGTTGAAAATTCTTTTAAGAATGTTGAATATTGGCCCCTACTCTCTTCTGGCTTGTAGGTTTGCTGAAGAGAAATGTGCTGTTGGTCTGATGGGCTTCCCTTTGTAGGTAACTCAACTTTTCTCTCTGGCTGCCCTTAACATTTTTTCCTTCATTTCAGCCTTGCTGAATCTGACAATTATGTGTCTTGGGATTGCTCTTCTCAAGGAAGATCTTAGTGGTGTGCTCTGTATTTCTTGAATTTAAATGTTGGCCTGTCTTGCTAGGCTGGGGACGTTCTCCTGGATAATATCCTGAAGAGTGTTTTCCAACTTCGTTCCATTCTTCCCATCACTTTCAGGTACATCAATCAGTCGTAGGTTTGGTCTTTTCACATAGTCCCATATTTCTTGGAGGCTTTGTTTCTTTTCATTCTTTTTTTCTCTAATCTTGTCTTCACACTTTATTTCATTAAGGTGATCTTCCATCTCTGATATCCTTTCTTCTGCTTGATCAATTCGGCTATTGATACATACACATTTCATGAAGTGTAACATGCTGTGTTTTTCAGCTCCATCACGTCATTTATGTTCTTCTCTAAACTCTTTATTCTAGTTAGCAGTTTCTGTATCCTTTTATCAAGCTGCTTAGCATCCTTGCATTGGGTTGGAACATTCTCCTTTAGCTTGGAGGAGCTAGTTATCACCCACCTTCTGAGGCCTACTTCTGTCAATTTGTCAAACTCATTCTCCATCCAGTTTTGTTCCCTTGCTGGTGAGGAGTTGTGATCCTTCGGAGGAGAAGAGGCATTCTGGTTTTGGACATTTTCAGCATAGTTGTGCTGTTTTTTGTCTCATCTTCATGGATTTATCTACCTTTGATCGCTGTTGTTGATGACCTTTTGATGTTGATGGGGTTTTTGCATTGTTGTCCTTTTTGTTGATGTTGATGCTACTGCTTTCTGTTTGCTAGTTTTCCTTCTAACTTTCAGGGGCCTCTTCTGCAGGTCTGCTGGAGTTTGCTGGAGGTCCACTCCAGACTGTTTGGGTATCACCAGTGGAGGCTGCAGAACAGCAAAGATTGCTGCCTGCTCCTTCCTCTGGAAGCTTCGTTCCAGAGGGGCACCCGCCAAATGCCAGCTCTCCTGTATGAGGTGTCTGTTGACCCCTGCTGGGAGATGACTCCAAGTCAGGAGTCAGCTGCCATTTTTAATTAAAGTAAAAGTTACTGACAATTGAATTAGCTAAAAATGCTAGAGCATTTGAAATAAAATAGTTTGTAAGCTAGTTATGTTTATAGAATGAATAGTAAAATTAAAGACAAAGACACTAATATTCTAAATTAGCACTTTCCGAACTGTGTTCTAAAAATCAACACTCATAACCCAAGAAGGTGATAATGATGTACACTGGACAAACCCAGTGGAGCTGGTGGTGGTGTTGGTTGTCGTTCCTTTTAAAATAAACTTCATCTCAGGGTGCTCTCAAAGTGCATCTTTGTGGCCCATGAAGTTCTTATGCACAATGGGAGAAAATCAAATGCAGATACACTGTGGTGCCAGAAGAGAAAAAGCTGTTCCTTCTTCCAAGACTAATGTCCAAAGTAGTACACATTGATTTAGGCCTGCAACGCACTGAAAAATCAGTAAAGGTAAACTATCCTTCTCATTGCGTTCAACATTGTCTTAAGGCATAAAGGTATCAAATAAATAGCTACACTTTTTCTGGGATTGCTTATTTGCTGATTTTTCCTTCCACCATGATGTCTAAGATTAAAAGAGAATTGATACTTAATATTTAGAATCTGGATATCAATATATAGTTGACTCCAATTTCTCAAAATGATTGCTGAAGAGGACAACCAAATGGCTGAAATAATTTTTGAATAAAGGAGTCTGTCCCTTGGCATTATAGTTTTACTCACGATTTCAGTGTCATTGTAAGATGAGGTTGGCTGGCTGTGCTGTCATCAAGGAATATTGTCGAACATGAACTGTATTGTTGAGTAACACGCTCAGTAGATACCTGAAGGGGAAGGGAAGTATAAGTTAAACTTATCAAAGTACACTTTTTCATTGGTTAAAATGTCAAATTTTTCAAAGCACTAGGATATTTCTTACACTCCATGAACTGCCTGAGTGTGGTATCATGTGCACTCTATAGAAAACCCACTGAAGGCTCTTAACTGCCACAGATGATATTTGAGATATGGGTTATAAAATGCCATCCTTAATATGGTACCTATCATCAAACCGAACAAGGATTTTATGAAATGCCTTTATAAATAATGAGAAAAGTTTAAAATAAGATTTCATTTTTTTTATAGTGACATAAAACAGCTGAGAATTTTTATTTGTTATTTATTTACTACAGTAAAATGTAATGTATTAAATAATATTGGTATAGGACCATTTTACTGCAGTGAATACAAGACTAATGCGTTTACTAAGTTACTAATCGTAAATGTATTATTTCAGGCGATATTATGACAAAACAAGTGTTTCAGATTCAGAGGTTCTGTGTACCAGAGTTGCTAGGCCACCAACAAGTGAGGAAGACATAGGTTTCTCTAGTCCTGTTATCTTATGTGGAGGATAAAAAGAAATTTAACTTTCACTTCATGTTTAAATAAGACTGCCATGACATGACTCAAATGAGACCCTCAGAGAATACTTTCCATTCATTTCAAAACTTGATTAATTTTATTCTATAAATCATTTGACCTGCACCTAGGCATTTTCCTGCTGTAACCTTGTTCTCTGCCTGGAATAATGCTTTTTCTCTTTCCTTGTTCCAGCAAGCTTGACTCCATATACCCTCTTGGATCTCTTTGCCAGTAGCCTCACCAAAACATGTTTTCTTGTACACTAACTGGTTACAAGATACTAATTCTAGCAGAGTATTCCCCTCATGAGAAAGTACGCCTCCCTATAAGAGTAAGGGAGAGCCCTAACTGTTCCTACCTCCAGCTGCTCAGCATAAAAATGTTGAATAAATCAAAAAGTTCAAGTGTTTGACAAATTAATTCAGTTATAATTTGGAAGGTGAGTCTTACTACATTTAATTACAACAGAAACACTACTAACACTTTATTGTTTATAGGTATTATTCAAGGTAGTCACAAAATAGAAACAAATCTAACCTCAGTCAGCATAAATCACAGAGTATGAAATTTTACAATCTTTAACAAGAAATGGAAGGGTTTACTTAGTAGTTTTAAGGTTTAATGACAAAAACTAGAAAATAATCATACCTCATATGTTAGTAAGTCAAAACCAAAGTCTGACCATCAAAGGTCCAGTACCCATTGGATGCCAATGCCCAACCACTGACTTCTTCCACTGTACCTGCTGCCTCTCATTTTAACCCATTAAAAACACTAAAGCTATTTTCCTTGTAGAGGTCTTTCACCTCCTTGCTTAGGTATATTCCTAAGCCGGTGCTGTTTTTTGTTGTTGTTGTTGTTGTTGTTTGTTGTCTGTCTTTTTTGGCAGCTATTGTAAAGGGGTGGAATTCTTGGTTTAATTCTCAGCTTCGTCACTGTTGGGGTATAACAGAGCCACTGATTTGTGTACATTAATTTTATATCCTGAAACTTTTCTCAATTCATTTATCAGTTATAGGAGTTTTTTGGAGGAGTCTTTAGGGTTTTCTAGGTATATGATCATATCATCAGCAAACAGTGACAGTCTGACTTCCTATTTACTGATCTGGATGGCTGTTATTTCTCTTGTGTGATTGCTCTGGCTAGGTCTTCCAGTACTATACTGAATAGGAGCAGTGATAGTGGGCATCCTTGTCTTGTTCCAGTTCTCAGGGGGAATGCTTTCAACTTTTTGCCATTCAATATTATGTTGGCTGTGGATCTGTAATGGATAGCTTTTATTACATTGAGGTATGTCCCTTGTATGCTAATTTTACTGAGGGTTTTAATCATAAAAGGATGCTGGATTTTGTCAAATGCTTTTTCTGCATCTATTGAAATGATCATGTGATTTTTGTTTTGAATTCTGTTTCTGTGGTGTATCACATTTATTGACTTGCATATGTTAAACCATCCCTGCTTCCCTGGTATGAAACCCACTTGATCATGGCGGAGTATCTTTTTGATATGCTATTGGGAACTACAAAACATTGCTGAATGAAATTATGGATGACACAAAAAAATGGAAAGACATCCATGCTCATGAATGGGTAGAATCAATATTGTGAAAATGACCATACTGCCAAAAGCAATCTACAAATTCAATGCAATTCCTATCAAAATACCATCATCGTTTTTCACAGAACTAAAAAAAAAATTCTAAAATATGGTACCAAACAAGACCCCACATAGCCAAAACGAAACTAAGTAAAAACAACAAAACTGGAGCCATCACATTATCTAACTTCGAACTATAAGATAAGGCCATTGTCACCAAAACAGCATGGTACTGGTATAAAAATAGGCACATACACCAATGCAACAGAATAGAAAACCCAGAAATAAAATGAAATACCTACAGCCAAGTTAACTTCAACAAAGCCAACTAAAACCAAGTGAAGAACGTAAACCCTATTCAACAAATGGTGCCAGCATAATTGGCAAAGCCACGTGCAGGAGAATAAAACCGGACACTCAACTCTCACCTTATACAAAAATCAAATCAAGATGGATCGAGGACATAAATCTACAACGTGAAACCATAAAAATTGTAGAAGATAATATGAGAAAAACCTTCTAGACATTGGCTTAGGCAAAGACTTCATAAACAAGAACCCAAAAGCAAATGCAACAAAAACAAAGATAAACAGGTGAAACTTAACTAAAGAGCTTCTGCACAGGAAAAGGAACAATCAGTAGAGTAAACAGACAACCTGCAGCATGAAAGAGAAAATCTTCACAATCTATACATCTGACAAAGGACTAATATACAGAATCTACAAGGAACTCAAACAGATGGGCAAGAGAGAAAACAAACAATCCCATCAAAAAGTGGGCTAAGGCGATAAATACACAATTCTCAAAAGAAGATATACCACTGGCCAAAAAACATATGAAAAAATGCTAAACATCACTAATGATCAGGAAAATGAAAATCAAAACCACAATGCCATACCACCTTACTCCTGTAAGAATGGCCATAATTAAAAAATCAAAAAATAATAGATGTTGGTGTGGACGCAGTGAAAAGAAAACACTTCTCTACAATGCTGGTAAAAATGGAAACTAGTACAACCACTATGGAAAGCAGTGTGGAGATTCCTTAAAACACTAAAAGTAGAACTACCATTCAATCCAGCAATCCCACTACTGGGTATCTACCCAGAGGAAAAGAAGTCATTATACAGAACAGATACTTGCACATGTATGTTTGCAGCAGCACAATTTGCAATTATAAAAATATGGAACCAGCCCAAGTGCCCATCAATCAACAAGTGGATTAAGAAATACCACTCAGGACACAAACAAATGGAAGAACATACCATGCTCATGGATAGGAAGAATCAATATCGTGAAAATGGCCATACTGCCCAAGGTGATTTATAGATTCAATGCCATCCCCATCAAGCTACCAATGACTTTCTTCACAGAATTGGAAAAAACGGCTTTAAAGTTCATATGGAACCAAAAAAGAGCCCGCATTGCCAAGACAATCCTAAGTCAAAAGGACAAAGCTGGAGGCGTCACGCTACCTGACTTCAAACTATACTACAAGGCTACAGTAACCAAAACAGCATGGTACTGGTACCACAACAGAGATATAGACCAATGGAACAGAACAGAGTCCTCAGAAATAATACCACACATCTACAGCCATTTGATCTTTGACAAACCTGAGAGAAACAAGAAATGGGGAAAGGATTCCCTATTTAATAAATGGTGCTGGGAAAATTGGCTAGCCATAAGTAGAAAGCTGAAACTGGATCCTTTCCTTACCCCTTATACGAAAATTAATTCAAGATGGATTAGAGACCTAAATGTTAGACCTAATAACATAAAAACCCTAGAAGAAAACCTAGGTAGTACCATTCAGGACATAGGCATGGGCAAGGACTTCATGTCTAAAACACCAAAAGCAACGGCAGCAAAAGCCAAAATTGACACATGGGATCTAATTAAACTAAAGAGCTTTTGCACAGCTAAAGAAACTACCATCAGAGTGAACAGGCAACCTACAGAATGGGAAAAAATTTTTGCAACCTACTCATCTGACAAAGGGCTAATATCCAGAATCTACAAAGAACTCAAACAAATATACAAGAAAAAAACAAACAACCCTATCAAAAAGTGGGGAAAGGATATGAACAGACATTTCTCAAAAGAAGACATCCATACAGCCAACAGACACATGAAAAAATGCTCATCATCACTGGCCATCAGAGAAATGCAAATCAAAACCACAATGAGATACCATTTCACACCAGTTAGAATGGCAATCATTAAGAAGTCAGGAAACAACAGGTGTTGGAGAGGATGTGGAGAAATAGGAACACTTTTACACTGTTGGTGGGATTGTAAACTAGTTCAACCATTATGGAAAACAGTATGGCGATTCCTCAAGGATCTAGAACTAGATGTACCATATGACCCAGCCATCCCACTACTGGGTATATACCCAAAGGATTATAAATTACTCTACTACAAAGACACATGCACACATATGTTTATTGCGGCCCTATTCACAATAGCAAAGACTTGGAATCAACCCAAATGTCCATCTGTGACAGACTGGATTAAGAAAATGTGGCACATATACACCATGGAATACTATGCAGCCATAAAAAAGGATGAGTTTGCGTCCTTTGTAGGGACATGGATGCAGCTGGAAACCATCATTCTTAGCAAACTATCACAAGAAGAGAAAACCAAACACCGCATGTTCTCACTCATAGGTGGGAACTGAACAATGAGATCACTTGGACTCGGGAAGGGGAACATCACACACTGGGGCCTATCATGGGGAGGGGGGAGGAGGGAGGGATTGCATTGGGGAGTTATACATGATATAAACGTCATGCACATGTACCCTAGAACTTAAAGTATAAAAAAAAAAAAAAAAAAAAAAAATACCACTCAGCCATAATAAGGAATAAATTAATGGCATTCCCAGCAATCTGGATGGAATCAGAGACTATTATTCTAAGTGAAGTAACACAGGAATGGAAAACTAAAGATCATATGTTCTCATTCATATGTGAGAGCTAAGCTATGAGGATGCAAAGGCATAGAATGATACAATGGACTTTAGGGACAGAGGGAAAAGGGTGGGGGGTTGAGGGATAAAAGACTACAAATTGGGTTCAGTGGATACTGCTCAAGTGACGAGTACACTGAAATCTCACAAATCACCACTAAAAAATCTACTCATATAACCAAATACCACCTGTTTCTCCCAAAACCTAAGGAAATAAAAGTATACAAATAACCTATGGCATTCTTCCCAGCAAATATAAAATAAAATGAAAACTCAAGTTTATGTTTTCCTCTCTCCTTTTTGGCAGGAAAAAGTTTAGGTATGTTTTTAAATAATAACTTTTTTCTTTTTCTGAGACAGGGTCTCCCTTTGTTGCCCAGGTTGGAGTGCAGTGGTGCAATTATAGTTAACTACACGTTAACTACAGCCTCAAACTCCTGAGCTCAAGTGATCCTCTGCCTCAGCCTCCTGAGTAGGTAAAACTAAAGGCACATGCCACCATGCCTGGCTAATTTGTTTAAATTTAACCTTTTTGTAGAGATGAGCTCTTGCTATGTTGACCAGGTTAAAAATAAACAAATTTTAATTCACTTAAATATTTCTAACACTTTGGACATTCATGAAAACAGCTCCATCTATG